>NC_047676.1:46257751-46557751 GCF_011762505.2 Arvicanthis niloticus | reverse complement strand
GTCCTGACCTTTGGTGACTAAAGCAATACTCATCAGACCCTGCTAGAGTGACCGTTTGAGGTAGCTCATTTCATGGGTAACCTGAAGGAAGCTGTCATACAACTCCTTGTTTACTTCAGGGTGGATGGAGCCTTGTAATAAACAGATGCCATGGCAGGTCTTATTTCTGTCCATTCTAGATGTGTCCTTCCTGCAGCCTAAGGGGCACATACATCCCAGGCCAGCTATGAACACAGGACAACACATTTATAGAAGACAACAGCACCCTGATGCTGCAATGTCAAAACGCTAGTCACTCCACATAGATGCCGGAGTGTTGTATCTAACAGGACTTAAGATGGAAAACTGAGGTTTGAGAATTAAATCAGTCTGAGTTAGGAAGGAGTACTTAACACAGGGTGCATAATGAGTGCCTGGGAAGGGCAAATGGTCCTTATTCAGGCAAAGTTTGACTTTATAATTCTTTGCTTCTGAGGTGGTCTAGAAATCTGGCTTCCTGTTTTGAACTTTGATCTTTTCCCGAGTTATTGACATGTGGTAGGTTGGGGAGCTGCAGGAGCCACTCTACTGTATGCTGGGTCGCCAACATTTTATGGACCCAGCCAGTTAGTAAGTTATCGTAGATATTTGGCATTTCTTTGAAAACAAGCTTTATATGGTTTTGAACCACTGCAGATGATTGTAAGTTTTTGGAGCATGTTTAAGTTTTTGGAGGCTGACCAGTGATGCTTTGACAGGTTCATACTTTTCAGCTGACAATGTATTACAGGGAAGTAGTGCCTTTCTAAGCCACAGGTTGGAGAAACAGCTGCTTTTCTCCCATCCAGGGCACAGGCTGGCCCTGATGACATGAGCAGAGAACTAATCAGCTGAGTAATCCAGAATATGGCAACAGTTTTGATGACCCTCCTGGCCTATCAGTCCCTCAGAAGTCCCATCCACAGTGGATCTCATTTAACGACTATGGTCCAAATCAACCCAGTTTTGGGACTGCTAGGGTTTTGCATCCCGATACAGTTAGTGACCAGGTGGAGCTGGCCATGGCTGGCTGAGCATCTGGAGTTAGACAGGAGCTCCTTTCAGCTTTTCAACCTGAATGTCTACTGTGTGTTCTCCATCAATCACCCATCCAGTTTTGCAGGCACCATGGCAAAATGATTGAGTTTTCTCAAATGCCATCCATATGATGTCAGAGATTTCAGTATGGCTGAATGAACTGGAGAGAGAATGGGTATACTGCTTCTTTTGAAGCTACATGGTCCTGTTTGAATGTATGAATCCATTTGGCACATTTCACAAAGAGACCTTTCTATAAGAAATGAGGGGCTTACCTGTGAATGACTCTATTTTTTCTCTGCTTTTCTCCTTTCAATGTGGCTGTTAGATTAGCAGTGTTCTGAGAAGCCACTGTGTGCCTGGCCATGTGCTGGGTAGAAATGCCATGATGAACAGGACAAAGTCTTTGGTGTGGAGGATACTGGAAACAAGCTTCTCTGTGTAGTGGTGTGTTTTATGAGAAGAATCAATAGGGTCTGGTGACAGAGAGTGGCGGTTAGGAATGGGCATGAGTCTGAAAAGATGACTGGAAAGACATTCATGTGGAACTGACACCCCAGTGAATCATGGAGAACAAGAAGGAGCCAGGCATGAGAAGATCAAAAGCAGTGGGTACTTCTTCTGGCTGTGTGGCTGGAGGAGTTTATGCAGGTGCAGAAGCTCTGGGGAGAAAACCTACGTCTGCAGATGCCGTCTGCCGGGATCGGCAAAGGCCAGGAAGCAGGCCTTGGTCACCTGTGTACATCTGATGAAGTGACTGGTGGTTCTCGCTGACAGATGTGCTGTTAGCAGTCAGTGTATAGACTGGAGGCTGGGTGATTTTCTTGAAATTTCTCCCCATAGTCAAATTTTTCCTGAACTAAAAATAACAAACTGGCAATATACCCACATGTGTTCTTTTGTAGCATCCAAGACACTATTATAGCGTGATGGATAACATTATGAGCTGTCTCAGTTCTGTGATGGGTTGTGACATAAAAGTGAAGAAAGCTTCATCTTGGTGAAGCACTTGGTGGAGGGAACAGTATTTCTAGTGTGACTCCCAAGTTACATTCCCCCCTTGTTTTCAGTTCTATTCCCCTCCCCACTTCCCCCATACACACAAACAACAAATTATCTTTGAATAGATGAGGACCTCTCTTGGCTTGTTGTCATGTGAAGGGGAGAGCATGAGAGGAAGGCATAGGAACAGCTGTTTTCTCAACCTTGGCATGCAGGCTAGGATGAGGATGCACAATGAATCTGAAGTGTTTCTGGTGGGGTTCCTCTGGGTTGTATCATGTGACTCTACTTCAACCTTGGTTCTGTGCAGACAATATAGACACTCTAAAGAATGCTGTCTCAAACACCTTGACTCGGATTCAAGGCTATGGTGTGTTAGGAACCACAGTGTTTTTCCATTCAGTAGTCTGCTACAGACTTAATTATGAAAAACAAAAAGAATTTTAATATTTTCTTGCTGCCATTCCTCAGCACGTGTCGAGTTAGTGTTTGTTTAGATTGTATTATATTCCAATAGTTGATTTTAAAAGTTGATGTTTAAGTTCTTTTGTGGAGTTTTGTAAAAAATAAAAATCCATTAAATGCATTTTGGCTCGAAATTAAGAAAGAATTTTCACCAATTTCTGAATCAATCCTAAACATGCTTCTGCCATTTTATACCATATATTTGCACAAAGTGTTGGTCTCAGAATTGGTAATTATAAGATCCAAGTACTGGTCAACTCTGGAAAATATTGAAGGTCCTCTGTCCCATGTGTGAAACCTTCAAAAGAGATTTAGTTGTTTACATAAAAATAAACACATCCATCCCATTAGCATGTAAATATGCTGTCATCTTTAGTAAATAGTACAATTATATGTACCAAAGAGGTATTTTAAAAGCATGTATTAATGATTTATTACCACAAAATAATTGATTTATGGACCTGTTTTATAGACCTATATACTTAGGATCACAAAAAATTTCTTGGGTGAAACAAGGTCATTAGTAGAAAGAAGCCCTGGGTACCTGGTAGACCCTCACCTCATGCTATTTTGAGATTTATGTCTATTCCACTTAGTAAGAAAGCTAAGGTTTTTTTTTTTTTTCTGGTCCATTTGCTAAGAGTGGCTTCTGGTTGAGAGCACTGAAGGCTGGAGAGTTGGCACATTGCTTCCCACCCCTCTGGATCTAAACCCAAAATGTTTACGGCTTTTGCTCAGCTGGTGAGAAAGATCCCAGAAACAAGGAAAGAAACAGCATTTTGCTTGCTCAGCCCATCTCACCTGTGCCCAGGGCCCTGTAGAATCTGCCTCAGCAGCACAGAAGTCACTCGCTATTATGACACAGACACGGAAGCCCTTCTAAATTGGAATTTGAAATTTCATACTCATTTTCTTTAAAAGTACTTCACAAATCATGTAACATACTGGGCGTCACAAAGCTGGGTTTCCTCCTGTATACCAGTATGGCTGCTAGACAAAGTCGTAAGATCCCAGTCCTACAAAGACACATGGACATCCAGAGAAGGAGTGAGCTACAGGCATATAAAAGTATTTGCAAGATGGAGGACAAGCATCTAGGAGATTTTTACCATTGGATTCTTTAAAAAGTAAATCAAGGGCAGAGATGTTCAGCACTAAAAGAGAACTGTAGCCATCTGTTTCCCACAACAAACTGGCATCTTTCTTTTTACACACACATATACGCGCGCGCACACACACACACACACACACACACACACACACAAACATATACGCACTCGCGCACACACACGAACACACGTACACACACTTCTATAATATGCATACACACATACAGACGCATTTCTTTTTATTTAGTAAATTGAGAATTGATTACAAATTATTTCTTGCCCCCACTTATTACTTCATATACACTTCATATACACTTATTAAGCATAGACATCTACTCATACAGCTAGAGTGCACCCATGAAAGTGGACTTTGGCTCTGACATCATGTTACCTATACTACAATCTCTCCATTTTCACAGTAGTGACTTCTATGGGGCAAGAGCCCAACCGCAACTCTCATACTGAATCATTGTCATTTCTTTTAGTTTATTTCAACTTGAGGCAGTTTTTCTTTCAGAGCTGGTTAAGGCTTTGTTATTTTGGAAATATCTAAGCTAGTTGCTCTGTGGACCATCCCTAAATTTGCCTTTGTCTGGTATCTCCTCAAGATTACATTTGCACAATGAGCTTTCTTGAAGAACATCACAGGAGAGTCAGGGTGTTCGTAACATTGATTTGCTCCACTGTTGGCTATGTTAACGTTCTCACTCAGTTAAGATGCTGTTTGCTGGGTCTGTTTTTGGCTTTCTGCTGTATGAACGTGTTTTGAGACTGTGCCTCATCACTTTTTCACTCACTGGCTTAAATATTCAGGAATGACGACTTTGTAAGCAGTTACTACGTTGCTGGGCACCAAACAACCATGCAGTAGTTTCTAAATCCATTGCCCCCTCTACAGCTACTGGTTGCCAATCTCCCATAAAGTACACTTTTATCCTAACTCCATTGTTTACAACATATGTATTTATTTGTTTAGACCTCTAGACTCCTATTTTGTTCAATTTTATATCAGTATTATCACCACACTCAGTTCCTCTTATACTTGTGTCACAGAAGCTTTCTTTCTTTTTTTTTCATCAGATCTCTATCATTCTTTGATGCATGATGTTCTGAGATTATCATATGCTTTTCTTAGTCCTCTACAGCTGAAATCAGCCACTTCTCCAAGTACCCTTGGTTTCTTTCCATAAAAATCAAATGATGTTTACAAACCAAGATGTGGGGACTAGCGTGCATTGCTAATGAAGTGTTACAATTAGATGTCAGTAGACACAGAGTCAGGTAATAGGCATGTGCACACGTGCGAGCACACACTCTGTAGTTACTTCTGTAGCTTTTGATCTATATGTTTAATTAAGATAGGCACCTCCAATTACATTCTGATAGCTTCTCCATTTTCCATATTCAATAGTAAGAGAGTCTTGTCTCTCATCTGTCTTTGCTCAGTCCCTGTACCCAGTTGTTTCTAGATCACATGTACCATCTCATCCTTGTAGCTGGCATATTGCATATACCTTTCCCAACAGCTGTTCACTGGTCTAGAGCCCCCTACTGTCCAAGTCTGAAATCATATCAACCTTTACTGGCTGAAAGTTCTTTACAGTGGAAACTTTCAGGCCAGTAGTTCCCATTAGAAGTATTTCCACCAAGAACTGAGATTTTGGTCACCCTCTCCTACTTCCATATGTACTGGATAAGAATTCCTTATGATCTTCAAAGCTATCTGATCAAGGGAAATACATCACTCTCAGAGGCATGTTGACTTAGGCTACTTAGGCACTAAACAGAGCAGGGACTCCACTAAGTTAAGGGGATCTTCTCAGAATGTCATTATGAGGTTTGCTGTTAACTTGGGAAAGGTGACTTAACAGATCCTGGTTGAAGATAACCATGAGAGATAAGCACAAGTGGTCTTATGTGCAGATTCTCTCTTGCCTATTGGAATGCTTGTATTTTAAGTAACCACATTTCCAAGGCTGTTTCATTCACTGACTTCCCAGTTGGGAGTGTCCATGGAGAGACACAGAGAAGAGCTTAGAGGTCAGGTAAAAGAAGACATGCTTTGGATAGTTTCTTCATGAGTTGTTATGTCTTTTCCATGTCTGGTGTTTGTATGACACACTTGACATGGTCTAGATTTGGACACTGACGCTCCTGAAGTCTGGTAATAATAAAAGCACCTTCTCCTTCCATCTTGACAGCCCTGAGAGTGGTAGTGGCCATCTTCCACTGTTTCTAATTTCTTCATTCTTTCTTTCTCCATTCTTAGTCATTCTGTCACCCACACAAACAATTCCCAGAATTAAATTGCCATTGATTTAAAGACCTAAGAGCATTTAAGTGTTTTCCTAACTTAACCCTGAGAGTAGTCCAAGAAGCTAATTTTCCCTTAATGAACCTAAAAGCCTGGAGATACTGAAGTCAATTGTTTCCTAGTTGGATGAGCCTTATGTAATAATGAAACAAACACAAAGGAAATCAATCCAAAAGATAAAGAAACAGATGCTGGTGACTTTGAGCTAGCCCCTGACCAACCTCTATCTGATGCTAGCTGGCTTTTGGCCTTTTGCTTACTCAAACCAACAAGAGGACTTTTTTTTGTTTCAATGCTAACTGTTACCTCTGTGTATAGGGGTATCAACTGTCAAATCAATTACAAATTATAGACCATGAAATATCTGAATCATGCAGGTGACTTAGGTTCTACTCATGGGAACAGCAGGACTTGTCTTCCTGTGTGTTTTACTTACTTGTTTTCTCAAAAGAGGAGATTATTCTTACAGCCTCTCCATTTTATTGGTCTTTCCGTCTTTTACTGTGTAAGTCCCCTTTCTCTTGTGATCTGCCACATCCTGACAGGGGCTCATATATCCACTGCATCAGTGGAAGGGACAAAATAAAAAATTTATGTCATCCACATTGACAGACCTGAAAAACTAGCCTCTCATTTAAATATTGCAAAAAATTGAGTTATATGCTACATAAATGACAGGAGAATGGGACTCTTAATCTATGTGAAAGGAAATTGGATTCAAGTTGTTTTATCTCTTGCAGATGTTCAACGTTATTTTTGTCAGCTAGTAGTTAAGTTGAAGAGAGACATCTTTCTCAGAATAGAAACATGAAATAATAATGTCCTCTAGCATCATCTCATCATGTTAAGGCACAAGATGGATGAGATCCTTACGAAAAAAGATGCAAATGATACTCAGTTTGAAGTATTTGTTGGGAGTAGAGAGAGGCTGAAGTTTTGCTCTTCAGTATACTTCTTCTGTATGAAGATAAAGAGTAACAGAGACTCTTTGTCCTGGGTCACAGTTTCTTAAGAGATTAATTTGGGGCACAAATAATTCAGTAAAAACGTGAGTTCAGATGTCCCTAGGCAGGAAATTGATCTTAGCATAATTTGGATCCAAGGTCCTCAGAGGTGACATCTCAAGGTTACTGCTGTGACTTTCCCTGATCTTAAGCTTAGCAAGAGGTACAAAGGCTTTCTAGGGTGACTTGGTCATGGGAACCACAAAGTTCTGGCCTCTTGTAATCCTTGCCATTAAGTGCATTGGCTTCTCTTAAGCTGAAACAGGTCCATTTGTCATCCTTCCTGCCTCTTAATTATTTGACCCGAAGCACAAAATACCTCCTCTTCTTCAGCCTCAGTTTCTAGCCCAAATCAATCCAGGTGCATATCTTAGTGGCCTCGGCCTATTGGAACTGTGAGTAAATGCTCTCCTTGACACATGTCATTTGGTAGGCTAAAAGGACAGTAGAGTGTACCTCTGAGTATTGTTGTGGTGGTTTCTTCCAGAAAAGTATATGACTGCCTCAGTTTCCCTACCTGATACTATGCTGCATAAACTAGAAACAGAATCTTAAGAATTCTACTGAACTTGGCCAAGGTTTTGTTGCCTCAATGGATGATGGATTCTGTTTCCTCCATCTGTTGCCCCCACAGCTGGTTTTGGGGAATCAGGCATAGATCCTGACCAATCTCCAGACTTCAGGTTGCCTTGCTACCTATTCTTGTTGCCACTGTCTATCCATCTTCTTGAGTTAATTTAATGACAGCTCTGACATGTGACACAGGAAATGAGACCTCCCCTGGACCTTGCACAAACATTGGAACAGAACTTTTACCTAAATGAATTCATCCATAATCATACTAACGCCTTCATGACCACCTTATTAAGTGCTAATATAATTTTTAATTAGTATATTATTTAAAATGCCTTTTATTTACTAATATTTTTGAGCCAGTATCACAGTGTAGCCCAGGGTGGCTTTGATTTTCCTGCCTCAACACTCTAAGTGCTTAGATTCCAGGCATGTACCACCACACTAAGCTATAAATGGCACGTCAGATAATAGTGATAATAATTATTATTTCATTTTGATTATGTAAAAAACTTCTTGAATTAAAGGGTCTATATTTATTATTTAATTCAACCTCATGGAAAGAGATTAATTTGGTGAGCTTTGAGATAAAGAAGGAATCTCTAAGGTTGATTTCTCTCTGATCACAGAGATAAGGATTTGCCTTAGTTTGGGTTTCCATTGCTGTGAAGAGACACCATGACCAAGCCTACTCTTATAAAGGACAACAGCCTGTAAAGGCTGGCTTATGGATTCTGAGGTTCAGTTCATTATCATCATGGTGGGAAGCATGGTAGCATCCAGTCAGGTGGGGCACTGAAGGAGCTGAGTTCTACATCTGGATTAGAAGGCAGCCAGGAGAAGACTGACTCCTAAGTGGCTAGGAGGAAGGTCTCAAAGCCCACCTCCACAGTGACACACTTTCTCCACCAAGGCCACACCTACTCCACCAAGACATACCTCCTAATAGTGCCACTCCCTGGGCCAAGCATATTCAAACCACTATAGGATTCTAATTCACGTCTGTTTGATGTTATAACTTGTACTTCAGCCAAGATATCCAGACTCACTTATGCAGTGGCATGTGGCTTATAACTTTATATAATAATCCATATTAAGATGCAGTTTTACTATTAAATGATTATGATGGATTTCTATCTTACTTATAGAGAGGAGTGTGTCAGGAGTGGCAATGGGAACAGTGTTGACAAAAACAAAAGTAAATAAAATACCACATTTTATTTAAATCTCATCATAACAGAGGAAGAACCACATCCCTGTTTGGAGTGGGTGGGGAAACTACCTCATGCCTTTTTGAAAGGATGTTTCTTTTTCTTTACCTTTACTTTTGTGCCGAAGATGGAGCCGAGGAGCTTCCTCTGATAAGTTTATATTATACAATCTGTTCTGAGAGGATGGTGTGCTGATGCTCTGTATACATTAGCTGTTGTTTTAGGTAAGGTTTCTCTAACAGCTGAGCATGGCCTGAGGCAAAGAATTTGATCATTGTTTAGGATGTGGAAACACGGGGCAGCAAAAGTCAAGGCACGGTACATGTGTATTGATAAGACGCCACTGTCCTGGAGACGCTACTGTCCTGGTCTTCATGATGAGCTGGGTGGTCTACTCAGCATGTGCTGTAAGACCATGTGTGGCTCTTCTAGAGAGCCTGGGTGGAGAAACCATGCCTTGTGGTAACTGACTGAAGAACAGAACAGAGGCAAATTCTTTCCCCACAGCTACCCTTTTTCTCAACCACTGAATCCTCTCTTCAGACCCTCAGTCCCCCTCCCATTTTTGTTGATCAAAATTTCTCTGATCAAGGGCAAATTCCCTGGCATATCCTTAGTTTTCAAAATATGAGGATTCCCAAGCCCTGTTTTATTTTGTTCAAGTCTGGAAATGGCAAGACATCTGAGCAACTCCAGGCTAAGGCTGGTGGGCAAAGTGGCAGACATGGCCCAGAGGGAGGAGCTTTCTGAAAACAGGCAGTGGGGTGGTGGTGCCCAGGTGATCCAGGCATCTACTAACCAGAATGTGTCAAAAGAAGTGTGATTTGTGATCCCTGTGTCTGTCTTCGGTGTCCAAGAACCCTGTGAGATGAGTACTAAGCTGTTTTTAATGGAGGAAACATTCTCATTTGTCTGACATTTCAGAGCAAGCTCTGGCTAAGCCAGAGTTTGATTCTAAATCAGTTTACTTTTAAGTCCTGTCCTCTGTCTTATATGCTTTATAAATTTCCTTGGGCGCTTTAATTTCAGGAAACAAACGAACAAGATTCAGTGAGAGTAAATGCATGGTTCTTGAAGAAAAATGTAAATTATAAAACAATCACCCCAATCTGTGGTCCAGAAATGATTTAAAAATATATCCTTAAACTATGCATGGGGACACATGGCTATAATCCCAACACCCAAGAGGTAGAGGCAGGAAGGTCAGCAGAAATTTGAGACTAGCCTTGAGTTCCAGGGCTGCCTGTTGAGACCCCTATCTTAGAATATTTTAGTTTCTCTGTATTTCTTATATATAATTGACAAGATAAATCAAATTTGAGGCTTGTTATGTTGCTGTCACTTCAAAGTCTTATGTTTGACAATGTTAATTTTAAAGTTAAAAGTACCTAGGTATTCCTGGCTTGGTGACACTTATAATCTCAGTACTTGAAAAGTTCAAGCATGAGAGTAGCCATAAGTTCAGAGTCAGTCTGCACTACATGGCAGGACTGTGTACCTAAAAAAAAAACACAATACAAAACAAATACACCCAGATCTAGTCTGTGCAGAATACTTTGGAAACAGCCACTCATGATCCATTCTTTCCTGGGGGAGGGCACATTCCTACATTGGATAGATGGTAAACAAACTATTTAATCTTATAAGGATACTAATAGCAGGCCTCTTGGTGAACTGAATGGTTTTTGCCAGCAGCAGAGTCCTTATCCGTGGAATGCTTTTAGCAGAGTGTACTTTGGTGTCTAGGATTTCTTAGGTAAACAACATTGGAGTCTTCTGGTTTACGAGACACAGCTCTCTGGAAAATGTCCTGTAAATTATGTAAATATCTGAGTATAAAGTGGAGATCTTTCAGATGTTTCCTGAACTCTGGCTACTTCTGGATAAGTAGGTGGCCTCATACCATTCTTGAGGAAACTCATGTATTTTTCTCATGCCAGAGCCCTTCTGATGCAGGACTAAAAAAGTCCCGAGAGGCTCCCCTGGCACTTTTCAAGCTCCTGTGTCCATGTTTTCTTGTTATGTGCACCAACTAATTATAGTAGAGCTTGGATCAGACATACAGTCTCCAATGGATGCATCTTACTTGGCAATATGGCCTTTGTAGTGTCTTTTGCTATCTCAGTTTATAACCATTTCTTTATTGATAACACTTTAATTATCTAGCATTTCATGACTTGAAGTACTATTGTGAAGCACAACCGAATCATTGTCTACGTTTTGTAGTTCCTTTTGAGTGATTCCAAAGAGGACTGGTCTTTCTGAACTGTTTTCATAGCCACTAGAGGGAAGCCTCTGAAAGTTTTTGTCTACTGCCCTCTCTCTTATGCTTGCTACTACAGGAAGAGAGGAATCTAGGGGAAAGGGGAGGAAAGAGAGGAAGAAGTGGAAGCAGATGGGAAACTCACTGTTACTGCTTTCACCAGGTCCTCTGTAAGCCTGGACTTTCCATCACTTTCTGGGACCTTCATTCCATTTCATAACCCCTCTATTCTCAGTTCTTAAACTAGAGACCGGAATCCTGTTCCAAGCCCTTTGCTTCTTGGATTTCCCTGCTCTTTTTACAATAATTAATTCCTGCCTCAGCTACTGAGGACACTCAGCTTGCTGTTTCACCAGAGAGCCACATTCCTGCGTTATTAGCTGAAACTTCTGACTTTGTAGTGTGCACAGGGTACTTAACCCAGGGTTCAGGGGAACTGAACTGAATTTCAGGGGAAGGTTAATAAATTTGGTGAGAAGAATAAAAATTATATCTATATTCATTAATCCCTAATCAAAATGTATCATTTCTTTTCATTTAAATGTGAACAGGAAGAAGTCCAGTAGTTTTTTAGCAGGATCTATGACTTTTCCACCAATAGAAATCATTTTGTTGCAAATATTTTAGAATATTATTTTTAGTTATTTTTTTGTGTGTGCATGTGAAGGTCAGGGGACAACTTGAGGGAATCTGTTCTCTATTTCTACCATGTGGGTTACAGGAGTCAGACTCAGGTCATCAGGATGGTGGCAAGTGCTTTCACTCACTGTACTATCTCCCTGGCACTAACTGCATAGAAACTTTAGTAGTTCATAAACCTGTTATTAAATTTATTTGTGAAAATATAAGCATGCCTTTTAATATACTACTAAAGAAGCATGACAAATATGTTTTTAAAATATTTTAATAATTACCAAAATCTCAAAAACTTGATTTTCTTTGGTGGTCCATGTTTCTTTTTTATTTCTTTAAATATGGCACTATAAGAAGGTCTTTGTAGCCTTACTAGATTGCTCAATGGCACAGGAAGGATCAAAAAATCCTTGAAGGTAAAATGCTTTACAAGTGTACATTACCTGATATGTTAATGGCCATTTGGAAATGGGCTTGACTCCTCTCTTCTAGAGACTAATGTAATAATGTCTCAAGATGTGTAAATAAGGTGTGGTCAAGCAAACATTGATACAGGCTGCTATACAGGGTTACATAACATGCCTCAGGATACCACAGGCAGGAGGCTTAATCACAGCACGAAGATTCAGAGAGATAATAATATTGAGAAGTTCTCAGCCTAGCCTGAAGCAGCTGAAGAGGTGGCCCATGCTGGTCATACCTCTAAATGAGTAGTCTGTGGTCACTCTACCATCTGCTCCTCTGGAAGATACAAGATTGAAGTAAGTTGCAGTGGCTCTGAGTTGCTATTTACTACAAGCTTGGGAGGAGGTTCTTTGTTGTGGTACTTTGAATAAGACTGCCCCAGTAGCCTCATATATTTGAATATTTGGTCTCCCTTTGATGGAACTGTTTGGGAAGGATTAGGAAGTGTGGTCTTGTTGAAGGAGATTTATCAATGGGAGCAGGATTTGAATTTCAAAAGCCCATGCTATTCCTTGTGGCTCTCCGCCTAATGCTTGTGGAACAAGATGTGAATTCTTAGCCACTGCTCTAGTGCCATGCCTGCCTGCCTACTATACTACCATGTTCCCTACCGGTATGGTCATGGATATTCCAACCCTCTAAAACTGTATGCTCCAATAAACTCTTTCTTCTATAAGTTGCTTTGGTCATGGTGTCTTCACAGCAATAGGAAAGTTACTAAGACATTAATTAATGTGCTTTTCCTAGACTTTACTAAGGATGTTAGCTTGTCTGTCTAGCCACATTCTTCTGTGTGGGAGGAGCATCCTTTGCTGCAGATAGACGGTAGCCCAGGGATGAGATGGGCTGGGTTCTTATCTCTGCTCAGATGATTACAAAATCAAAGGATGGAATGTGATACTCTTCACCCTGCCCCATTGCCTTTCAGAATTGCCTTTTAGAAAACTGTGAATGTTCTATGGGAAAAAACCAT
The DNA here is from genome assembly GCF_011762505.2 of Arvicanthis niloticus. Classification (NCBI taxonomy): domain Eukaryota; kingdom Metazoa; phylum Chordata; class Mammalia; order Rodentia; family Muridae; genus Arvicanthis; species Arvicanthis niloticus. Next base: position 46,544,683 of record NC_047676.1, on the reverse strand, counting down.
CCAGTCAGTCAGATGTTTCACTAATTGTAAGAAAGCTGAACACACTTCCTTCCTGCTGCATGGATGAAGTGGAAAACTGATCACAAAATGCATAGGATACATGTGGTCATGCCTCCATCCACCCCTGGTCCTTGTAAAGCAGTGGTTCTTAACTTTCCTCATGCTTTGACCCTTTAATACAGTTCCTAATTTGTGGTGACCCCCATCAACAATAATTTATTTTTGTTGCTACTTCATAACTGTAATTTTGCTATGGTTATAAATCATAATGTGAGTATTTTTGGAGACTGAAGTTTGCCAAACAGTTTCTTACCCACAGGTTGAGAACCACTGTTGCAAAGTATGTTTCTAGAAAGTACCTACAGATTATTCATCCAGTGTCTGACAAACTGAGGAAAAGTAAGATGCAGAAGATACAGAGGGAGATTGGGGATTGTTTGGAATTGAGCCAACATGAAAAAAACAAGTCATGGGCTGGAGAGATGGCTCAGTGGTTAAGAGCACTGGCTGCTCTTCCAGAGGTCCTGAGTTCCATTCCCACAACTACCTGGTGGCCCACAACCATCTGTAATGGAATCTGATGCCCTCTTCTGGTGTGTCTCAAGACAGCGACAGTGTGCTCATACATAAAATAAATAAATAAATCTTTAAAAACCCCAAAAATTATTTCTTAAAAAAAAGAAAAGAAAAAGAAAACCAAGTTGTGGTCTACAGAGGAGCCTTATGGGGCTGTCTTCTAAGCCAGGTCAGAAAGTTGACCTTCACTCTGTGTACCTTAAACTCTGTGGCTGAGCTGTGTTGTCCACCCATAGAAGCAATTGGATATGAACATTTCTTACTTTTTCATTTTATACGTCTTCACTCTTCTTCTTCTTCTTCTTCTTCTTCTTCTTCTTCTTCTTCTTCTTCTTCTTCTTCATCATCAAATTTTTTTTTAACTAAGAATATTTGGAAATAAAACAACAAACAAACAATTCAGTCTTATGTGTTCCTGAGAAACATGATGTCTGGGAAGGCATCACTGGTCACAAAAGTAATGGTTTTCTCGCCTCGTCTCGTCTTGTCTCATCTTCCTCCCTTCCCTTCTTCCCCCTCTCCTCCCCTCTCCTCCCTTCTTCTCTATACCCTGCCTTCTAGAGCACTAGCCCCAGACTACAGTTCTCAGTGTTTCATCCTTAAAAACTTCAATGAATTCTGTAACCTCCATCTTGAGGGAAAGTCTCAGAGGTAAGGGAGAAACAATAGTAATGCTCATGTTCGTAGGTCTGGAACAGAGACAGAAGTGCTGAAAGGTGAGGAGGTAAAGGCTTAGTGTGAGTGTGTGATTCACACAACATTTCCAGTGAACCCACACATGATTTTTTGCAACAAACCAGCAAGACATTCAAAAGTGATGGATAATCAGAATGGATCCTTATGATAGATGCATAATGATGATGACAATGACGACGATGAATAAGAATAGAATGGGTAAGAGAGAAACACCTTCTGCAAAACTGACATAAACCATACCACATGAAGGATTGACTGTAGAATTAGAAAAAAAAAATTCCATATAGTCTTGTGAACTTTTTCGTAGCAAAAATTGTGGTCTGAGAAAAATATTTCAAAGAAGAAATAGAAAAGTTCGGAGAAAAATGAAAAGGTAATAGAAAAGGACAGGACGAGAACATAGAGAAATAGAAGGGAACTCAGTTCAGAAACAGTAAACATGACCAACAACACAGCTATGTGTACAGTATCAGGTTTGATGATATAACCTAAAATGAAATTGGAAAAAAAAAAGATGTAAAGAGATTACAAACAAAGCACTGGATATGGAAGAAAATAAAGGAGAACAAAGAAATACAGACTCACTGATATTTTTCAGGAAAAGGATGGATCAGACATGATTTCAGTAATAAAAGGCATCCATTTCTTGCTCCATCTCATCACACTAAAAGCCTGCCTCAGCCCATGTAAGAGTAACTGTAGAACTCAGCAGAGACTGACAATACATTCAGCAACAAACCCTATCATGAGAGGGGTGCTGAGCATGAAATAATGAAGGGTTTGTATGGGCATGAAGAAAACAAATTAAATCACAAATGCAGAAAAGCATGGCTGCCTTTGTCTTTTTTCACAACATTGTCCCAGTACCAAAAGAAGTAAAGGGAATGGCTACAAAGCCTTCAAGGAAACAACATGTTGATAAGTAATTTATTGTCCATGCAAAGTCAAGTTTAAAGGCAATGGATCCTCACCACAATGCAAGTACTTAGGTGATACAGAAGTTCTTGGGAAAAATATAAATCTAACAGATCCAGGCTTGATTTAAAATAAATATAATCAGTTTATTAAATGGTTTGAACTTTACTCAGACAAATGAAAAAAAATCTCTCACATTCTCTAGTATAGTCTTCACACTTTTCCAGGAAAGCCTTTTGTTTTAAACATTTTAACCACGTATTAACTTGATCTTACTATTTTTCAATAATTTCAAATATCTAAAACCCAGTGAAACTCCTATGTATGTCATCTACATACTGTAATAAAGTATCCAAAGATAAGCAATGTATAAAGAGGAAAAGTTTATTCAAAATCACTTGCGGAAGTTCCAGTCCATTACTGGGTGGACCCATTGCTTTTAAGTCTTTGAAGTGGAGAATATTATATTTTGGGGGGTGGCATAGCAGAAATACCTACTTTATGGTGGGGAAGTGAAAGAGGGGAAGGCAGTAAGGCTAGAATCTCACAATTCCCTTGGAAGGCATATTCCCAATGACCTAAAACCTCCCATCAAGTCCTACCTCGTAAATGTTCTGTCATGTCTGGGCAAAACAGACTGGGGACTAAATCTTTAGCACAGCCTATGGATAAGGCATATTTTAATCCTCACCTGTTCCCCACATAAGGTTGAATCCTACACCAAAAATTCTTCTCCTTTCCTCTTCATTTTCTCAAAGTTTCTCTTTTCTGAGTTCTTCCTCTGATGTGGGAATAGTGAAGAGAGATGGGAAAATGGGGCGAGTACAACTTAGAATGGTACAGCAGGATAACTTCATGCATGCTGTTATCGCTGATTCATTCTGTGTGATTGGAGTGAAGTGTTAGCATTCTCAACATGTATAAATGACAATGCTTTTAGCATCCATCAAAGTCTCCTTTCTGTCCAGAGGGCAAGTGATGTTCTGCTAATTTCTTTTCTATCTCTAGCTCAGCTTTTAACTTTGCTCATGGACTCCAACGAACATTCTGAAGTCTTCTAAAATATTGTTGTTTCTGGAATCTTCTTGCTTGGAAGCAGCCAGTCCCTTAGACTACAACTAAGCTATCACACCTTGGCTGCCCTGTGGGTTCTTGCCTCTTGTCTCTGTGGGAGAGCAGAATGTACATTCCTAAAATAGGAAAGACTTTCTTAGCTTAAAACAATTAAAGAGCAGCAAAGGACTAGTCTTTTACCCTCCCCCTTTCCACCCAAAACAAGCTATAAATTCTTCCTTTATGAAAGACAACCCTACTGCACAGAGGTAGCACCACGGGGATCTACAAACAAACCTTACTCCATTTGTTTCTTCCCAAACATTTATCTTCTTGTAGCCTCTCGCCTTTGGAAGCTGAAGCTCCTTTTCTTTGTCTTGTCACTTCTCTGTAAATTTATTACCATTTGTTGAAGCTGCAGTAAAAGCCAGAGTTTTCTGTCACTGCCTTGAGTGCCTTTTGTGACTGCTTCTCCCATGTGATAAGACTGCACACATAAATAGACATGCTTCGGTTTTCTCCTGCCGATCTGTCTTGTATTACAGGAGTTTGCTCCACCTATGGATTTATGAAGATTAAGGAAAAATCTTTTTTTCTTCCCAAGAGGAAACTCATACATCTTACCATTGACACATCTGGAATATGGGTTCTTCTTCTATCTCCTGAAACCTATTGCTTTCTTTTACAGATAGATCTTTTTATTTCAACCTCATTTAGATCCAGGGCACAATCTCCAGCTAGATGAGGCAGTGTCTCAACAAGGGGTCAATAGGCAACTGTTAAAAACAACTCAACTGCATAGTCAAAAATGATCATTGCAATCTACTGTCTTTTTTCTGCGCTTCATTCTATTTTCCAAAGTCTTAATGAGTCTTAACTAAAGGTGGCTTTACCCTATTCGACCCAGGGAGCAGGTGGCTGTATTTGGAGACATTATGGTGTCATGCTGAGGGAAATGGGTTCTTCTACTGGTACCCAGCATGTTGAAACCATGGATGCTGCTAAAAATCCCTTTGTAAAGGGATTAATATCCACCTTCAAAGGTCATGAAAATTAAAGTGAACAAATCATTACCTAAAGTTAAGCAGAAACTCCAGAAAAAATAGTGTCATTGATTCTTATGTTCTGCAGGCTAAGCATGCTGGGTGGACATATGTTAACTCCTCTCCAAGATAGTGTCTTGGTCATGAGAAGGATTACCGTAGCATCAAGGAGTTCAGAAGTACCTGATATTGTCCTTGAAAGGCCAGCTCCTCCCTCCTTTTAATATATATAAATATAAATACATACATTAATTTACTTCATTTAACTGTATTTTCAGCTAGTTATTAGTGAGTGCTCACATATGAGAAAATATACACACTCTTCTGTTAATCTCTAGTTGCCCATTTTCAATTTCCTTACCATTCATTCATTGGAGTCTCTGTGGACAAAGGAAATATTTTCTTCCCTGAACTTCCAATACACAGAGAATGACATTTCTTTTCACCCCGCAGCAAAGAGGCATGCTTTAAATATTAAAACATGCCAATTGATAATAAAATCAGCCTCGTCAAGAACAAAGTCGATTGCATTTATTTGGGGCTGATTGGAATTGCAATCTGGGGAAATGCAGATTCCAGTAGGTGGGAAAAGGTATTCCATGTTTTTACAAAATGGTAGCTGTATGTATAGCTTTAAACTGACAAGAGCCTTGGTTATTATGAGGTTTGTTAGTGTTTGTTTGTTGAATTAAGATTGGTGCTGGCTCTCTTAGGTTTCAAACCTGGGACAAATGGCTGAAGTTTCTATTTAGCATGTCAAAGTGGACTTGGCTGCCAGGGCTCTTCTGCTTGGCACATCCATTTTCTACCCCTGAACTCTTCAGCCCAGGGGCTGGGCTACTCTTCCCTGTATAATCCAATCACTTTGATTACCTGCCTTCTTTGTACCCCTGGGTCCCCTGGCTGCAGTGCCTGGCTCTCCTGCTCTTCCTTCTCCCATTCCCTTCCTGTCTTCCCATCTGGCACAGCTCAGTCTGGTCATGCCCACTCTGGATTCTCCCAGATGTCCCTGTCTCTGGCAATGCCCTCCCACAGATCTACAATACATTTCTCCTCCGTCACACCCAGGAGCAGTCATATCCTTTTCTTTTTATTTCATTTTTTCATTCACTGGCAGAAGTTAGTCTTTTAATGAGAGATCGGTCGTAGTCCCCGTGTCTGGAAAGTTTAGGGGAGTGGTCTATTACACAGAATATCATCAGAGGTCTACAGGTGTTTCAAAGGACTGAGCTCATATGTCAGTTGGTCTTGAGTCCAGTTCAAAGGCTCCGTTGGGGATGTAGCCTAGCATGTGCCTCCCCCAGCCCCAGTTCTATTTTGAGTGCTTTGAATCTATGAGACTCCACTTCTTTTCTTTCTTTCTTTCTTTCTTTCTTTTTTTTTTGTTTTCTTCTTTGACAAACTATTTGTTGGAGAGAGAGAAATTTTTCTGAAGTTCAGCAACTTACCAGCATGATTACAGTATTTTTATTGTTCTTAGAGTAAAATAAAACAGAAACGCTTAAAAACACATAGGCCTTAGGATCGTGGTTTTATGATTTTTTTTTTTGCTAGTTTTAAAAATCTATATATTGTATGCATAAGGATGTTTGAATGGTGCTCAGAGAATAACAAATGATGGATATTGGTGGGTAGTTGAATTCGGAGTGATTTTCTTCCTATTATTTGTCCCTGTTCCCCATATTTTAAAGCCTCACTTTTTGTAATGATGAATATAATGTTTATAAAAGCAATAGATTTGTCCTTTGCTAGGAGAAAAGCAACTGCAGCAACAACCTTTTTCAATGGCTCTTTCTGTACAGTTCAGGAGAAAATTCTAGCTTACTTCCTCTGTTCCTTTGTCTGTATAAAAATAAAATGACATAAATACCAGCAACCAGCTCCAACAATACACATGTCCCCGTGGTTTGGAAATGTCTTGGAGGCTGCCAGCAGTCACCCTCCTGGGCTGCGAGGGGCAGGTCGCTTCTACATCAGTCTTTTTATTCTAGTTTCCCTTCATCTTTAGGAGTGGAAACGCACCAGAAGATAACGCCCTGCATGTTCCTTCCCCATTCACTCGCTATTCAGGTGAGGGTCTGTTTGTGTCCCAGGAGTTGTCTCATTTTCTCCTTCATTTTGCTAGCACCGATCCGTCATTCGCACACACAATGTAGCCGCAGAGGATGGGGGCGGGGCAGATGGTGCTGGAAAAGGCCTTTCCCCCATAGAAAGAGCTCTTTCATCTGCACATCTCTCATTTGCACAAAAGTTACAAAAATTACATTATGTCGAACAATTTTCTGCGAATAACTTCGACTGAGTGCGTGAAACAATGGCTCTTCCCCACTCTTAAAAGCAGAGAGAGAGAGAGGGGGAGGGGGAGGGGGGAGGGGGAGGGGGAGGGGGAGGGGGAGAGAGAGAGAGAGAGAGAGAGAGAGAGAGAGAGAGAGAGAGAGAGAGAGAGAGAGAGAGAGAGAAGAGGTAACTAAGTCAAGCTCCTTTTTTTTTTTTTTTTTTTTTTTTTTTTTTTTTATGGGCGCCAAAGCAAAGCATGTGTGCTCTATTTGGGGAATGCAGATGCCTCCAGCAGCCTTTCTTACACCAGCTCTCAGCAAGCGGCCATTTAGGCTTAATTGCTTCTCACAGCACAGGCCAATTAAGAACGGGCATCAGCAGGGAAGGGCTATTTGTTAATCCATAAAAGGTATGAGAGGCAGGGCTTGTTTTGCTTGTAGTTTTTATTCACATGTTTTGGGTGAAAATCTGAACAGCTGTAAACTCTCCGCAAGTGATATGCGTATTTGTCTGTCAGTCAGTCAGTCTGTCTGTCTATCTATCTATCTGTCTATCTATCTATCTATCTATCTATCTATCTATCTACCTACCTACCTACCTACCTATCTATCTGGTTGTGGTCAAGTGTATGAATGTATTTTATTTAAAAAAAAAAAAAAATCCCTCGCTGGCTCTCCCTCTCCCGTGTGACTCTCGCCAAGTCTCATGGGAAAAAAAAAAAAACAACAAACAAAAAAAACCTAACAAACAAACAAAAACAAAAAGCAAAACCCCTAAACATCTAAACTTTTCTTCCAGTACAAAGAAAAATGCTGTTGAGACATTGTAGAGAGCTACCCATGTTTGGAATCATGGCATGGGCAAGGGGTGTAGAGGGAATGGAGAAGTGAGGGGGTGGGGCTCAGAGCTGGCCAAGCCCAGGGAGCCTCGGAACCCAGAGTGTTTTTGCAGTGTGATGATGGCTTTAGTTCTTTGGAGAGCAATTTCTTTATCAAAGTGCCAGACTGTTGAGTACACGACGTTAGGGGCTGCTGCTGTTTACCATTCTTTTTAGACAGTTTTGACTTTTTTTGAAAACTGTCTTTCTGTACCTCATTAGGATGTGTACGGGAGAACTGCCACTCCACACAACTCGACTGACAAATGAGGCGCGTGGGTGTGGAGTCGGGGCTCTTGTGATTCAAAGCAAACAGGCAAACAGGAAGAAAAATACACCCCGCACAGCGGTTAAGTATTTTCAGCTAGCGCAGCACACTACATGCTTTGTTCTGTAGGAGGAAGAGCCTAGTGTCAAGGGACAGGGCTTCTCCCAGGTCCAGGGGCTTAGCTCTCTAGAGAAGGAGGTCAAAGAAGGCTTTGCTTGTTTAAGGTACCCATGAAATCCCTATAGCACATGCCATCTAGGAAAGTCATACTCCAGAGGGGGCAGACATTTGAGGAGGTAGGAAAAGAATGTTTGATTCTCCTGGCTAATAGGTTTCCCCCCCCCCCCCTCCCTGGGTGATGCAGATCTAGACAAGATTTAAAGTAGATAAACGCAGGTTTATTAGGAGGCAGCTCTCTGGTGAGTTCACCTATCTCACAGGTGGAGGTCAGTAAAGTCACAAACCCCGGCTAAAACAAAGGGGTTTTATAGAGTTTGGGCGAGGAGTGATGATGTGTTAGCACGCGTTAGCACGTACATTTCTCCAAGTGGGCGGGGTGGGTGGTGAAGGGAAGAAGGGCAGATGGGGTTTCCCAGCTTGTGCAGGAGATGAGCAGGGGTTCCAGCCTAATGGGCAACAAAGAATTTTACTCACAGCGTGGACTTCTTTGCTTTCCCAGAGTAAAGCAAGACTGGATGCCAGATATCTATGATTTAAATGTTTGTCAGGCTCTGAACACAGGCAGAGTCGTGGATCCATTTCTTCTTTACTCCCCAAGTTCCACTTTCCTAAGCTCCAGTTTCCTGGGGACGGAGGGGGGGAAGGACGGCGGGGGGGGGGGGAGGTATCTGTTCCACTTGTGATACCATGTCTGTCGTTCTTGTCACATTCTCGTTTAAACATAGCAAAAGGGGACAAAACGTGGCTCATTCCTCATGCCTCTGTGCTGTTTGTAGTCAACCAGAGTCTACCAGACTTAGCTCAGACTAGAACTTTGCTTGTTTGTTTGTTTATTTTTGGTTAAATGAAAATTCCTATCCCTGCTTCCCTTTCTTTTTGTTTTTATTCTATTGTAGACTGGTAACCAACACTCCGAGGAGCGAAACCTTTGTTATATTTCAGGACTCTCCCTACCAGGATATGCAGCTACTTATCTCGAGGTCCGTGCCCATGCTGGCTACTGGCTTCGGGTAATGATATTTGCCCAGCTCATTGAAATGTCACACTTAGGACTGAGCCCTATAAATTATTATTGTGCTCGTGTTATATTGTACAGATAAAGGTCAGATCAAAGCTCAGATTTATTCATACCCACGATGCATTTCTGGGGGTTGGTGGAAAAAAAAATAAACTACAGGTCTTTCAGTTTAAAGAACATACAAGAAATAGGAGGCTTAAATTTTTTTTTTTTAAAGAAATGAAAAGAAATAATGACATAATCAGTAATTCCTGTTTTAGATAAAATTAAAGGAGAGAGTGACTCACCTAAAGGTCTAGAAACATCATCTCTGGTTTCCTAGTCCTTTCTTGACAGCCCTTTCCTTTAATAATGCTCAGATAAGACAAAGGGTCAGAGGCAAGTTCACAGAGACTGGAGGAACTGCTGTGCACTGATCATGTGTAGTCACTAAGGTCATCCTCTTGTCTCGGGACCTGTGTGGCCCTCCTGTTCCCTACAGGAGGTTGTCCAGTGATTGGAAAGTCCATCTCACAAAGCCGAGGATCTTGGGGGCACAGGCAATCAAAGCACATGGCCTCCTATATAGAACTAGAGATTTCCCAAGGCAGGATTGCTCAGTGATCCTAGAGTCTGCCAACCCTCAAGCTAAGGAGGCAGGCAGCTCAAGAAGGAGCACTGAAGGATCCCATGTAGGGATGAAGGTGGCAGGCTGGGGAGCCATGCTGTGAGCTTTAGAGCATATACACCTGGTATGTTTGCTGTGTCCGTCCCTTGAATGAACCACAGGCTGAATGTTGTTAGCTGTCAGGATAACAGTCTCACGAGCACTTAATAAAAAGTCCCAAACCATCTACATCAAATGATTTTTCTTCTATAAAATTTGGCTTCTGAGCATTGAAAGAATCTACCAGGCTCCCCCCTCACCACCCTCATTTTTCCTCTCACTTATCATTCTTTCTAGGATTATCTCCACATGGGGAGTGACTTTTGAAGGGTTCAGTTCTCTGAGCTATTTGAACAAGAACTGCTGGATAATCTACTCGCCTACTCGCGCTCCTGTGATTCATCCGTTTCTCTTTTTCTTTCTCACTCTCTCCCTTGGATCTCAGTGCTTTCGTTTCAGCCCTTTCCTTGATCTAGGTTCTTACAGTGTTTTTATTTTTGTATTAACTCATTCGTAATAATTGTCACTACAAAGCATCTGCATGCTTTCTCTGCACCTAGCACTGACCTGAACGTGGTAAGGAAGGGATAAATGGTATTCGATAGCATTTTATAAAAGAAAGAAGAAAAACCATGATCAAAATCAGTGAACAATAAACACATGCTTGTTTCATATTGTTACACCTATAATAGAATTTTACCTCAGTAACTTCCATGTTTACTTTAAAACTTTCCCGTCATCCTCTTTAATATTTTGAGGGGGAAAAAAATCTATTTCTATATAAGTTCTTCCATCCTTAAGAAAATCATTGTGTTTGAACATAGTAAGTGTTGCTGCTGACAGGTTCTCTGAATGGAACACACTGTCTTAAGAGGAATCAGAGTTAACTTTAGGAGATAGAGATTGCTCATGGCTAGCAGAAGTCAGGAGTAGGCATCTACATTTGACTCTACTCTCTTCCACTGTGGCTCCTCTCTCTCTGTTTCTGTCTCTTTCTGTCTGTTTTTGTCTGTCCCTTGGCCTCTCCTTGTCTCTGTTTCTGTCTGTCTGTCTGTCTCTCTGTCTCTGTTTTTCTCTGTATCATTTTTATTTTCCTAAGGGGTGGAGGTTTTTGAGCCACCAGTGAGGATACAGTCCTTTTTAAGAGGCATAAACAGTGAGTGTGTCCTCAATGTCTTTACACTGGACCACAATGCTTAGTGTCTAGCAATCTTTTCTCTATGCTGTCAACAAGCATCTTCGGGGGCACTTGTCATTTTTTTTTAGGTGGTATTCCAGCACTTGGGATCATTAAATGTGACTCAAACCACCCAAGGTCGTTGCCCTCTTGGGTCTTTAATTCAAATGACTGAAAACAAACAAGCAATAAACAAATAATGAATCAGATAAATTGGTTGGTATCTTTGAGCTGATTAAAAGATAGATGTAACAGAAAGTAAAAGAAAGGTCCCAAAGTAAGTGTTTGTGGTGGAGTTGCCGCTTTAAAACAAGTATCACACAGTTGGTTTTCCGGAGAGGGTGACACTGGCAAGACACGCTCTTCATCCAGATACAACAGATGCTGACAACATGTCAAGAGTGCTGGACCACTGTCTCCGTCAGGGGATTATCTTCTCACAGTTCGAGAGGGTCACCCCTGATTGGTGCAATGAGCTGCTAAGAGACAGGAAGGATGGGCACTTTTCTCTATTTTCTTCTGAATATTTACTGGAAAAATACCAGATGTATAGCTTAGATACAGCTCTTTTAGTACATAGACTTCTACCTACCTACTTAATAAAGGATTGGGTCTTGGGTCTGTGTTTTGGCTCTCTATGTATGTGAATAGAATTATTCTGGGTTGGAGACTTGGTTCAGTGGTTAAAAGGACTAGCTGCTCTTTCAGAGGTCATGAGTTCAATTACCAACACCCACATGGTGGCTCACAACCATCTACAACAGTAATCTCCTGGGATCAAATGACTTCTTCTGGTGTATAGATAGATGTACATGCAGATAAAACATCATATACATAAAATAAATATATATTTAAAAAAGAATTATTTTACTTTGCTAATGAAAGATAACTATATTTATGAAAAGAATTGCCCAGCTTTTATTTTACATATCTAATTGCTGGTGATCATTACTTTTTTTAAATATTAAATTAGGTTAAAAATCAGTTTATAATTTTCCAAATCATAAAGGAACATTTTTTTTTTTTAGTAACATCTAGAGAAAGGCTCTTAAAATTGTTTGGTCGCCCCTAGCATTTCTAATGGAGACTGACTATTTAATTCCGTTCTGTGAGGGAACTTGGAGTCTGATAAGTAACATGTCAGATTTGATTATGGAAAAGCAAACCATGAATGTGTCCCAAAAGAATAAGTATATCTTTGGGAAATGAAAAGAATCTCCTGCATTTTTATCCTGTCACACGTTAAATTGAGAGCCATTTAGATGAGACCACAGGATCATACCCAATGCGTTGCCCCAGCCTGATGGTTTAAAACACATCATCTCCTTTTCCCTAGAACCTGGATGCAAGAGTAACTGCTGCTGTCTGATAGTTTTTGTGTGGTTTGGCTTAAACCGATGAGTGGGGCTTCTATGGAATTTAAAACAGGCTGCTAGTAACTGTAGAATAACAATCTATCTTCTAGGGACAGGCAGAGGATCAAAATACCTCTTGGAGAAGTACAGTGTTGTATGTGCCTTTGCTTCCAGGGAGTTAAAAGCAGGACTGGTGGAGATACATGGATGACAGCCGTTCTTGGTCAAGGAAGACAAAGGTCTAAAACATTGGGCTCATTTTCAGTTTTCCAGTCACTGAATGTGAGAGAGATGGAGAGTCAGGAACCATGCCCTGCATCTCCCTCATCTGAAAACTGTGGATGATGGTGGGGCTATCTGCCTCTAACAAGTCAGTACTTATGGGTTCTGTGCATTTTAATAGAAAGTGACTAACTGGCATCTGGACTCTGACCCTGTTTAACACATGGAGACCAAAAGAAAGACTAGGGAGGATTATGCCATTTATTCAGAGAAGTTTGAAGAGTTATATGGGCTAAAGACCAAACATAATGTGCTTATATGAGGCAGGGCATTGCGTGCCTGGACTAAAGCTGCCCAGCAAAGGAGGAAGACCAGGATTTCCAACCCAGAGAACAGAACCTGGGCTGGCTACTCTAGAAAACATAGGCTATACTCTAAGATGGCTTTGAGTCCAAACATTCTGGACTACAGTAGACAACCTTTGCCTACGTGATATAAAGCTTTCAGTCCATCTTTCTAAATTTAACCCTATCATGGTTAAATGAAAGACTTGTTGATAGTGAAGAGCAGAGTCATGTCTGTATTTCACATCTCATAATAGTGTTTAACGGGCAGGGCTGAGAGAGTCTAGTTTGTCTTTAACCTCTTTTTAAAACAAGGAATCATGTTGCTGTCAATATGAATTATTTAACGGCAGTTGGTTAAGGAAATAGATTTTCAGCCACATTGCTCTGAGGCTTTCTGACTCTACTTTTAGAGGTTATGCTGTTCACTGGAGACACCTTAACCAGAGATACAGCAGAGGTGACAGAGGAGGAGACTCTGCTGTTCTGTAGGTCCAAGTATAATTTTTGGAGCCAGAAAATCTATCTTTCTTCACATTTAAGCATGTCCTCCAGTAAATCTATATCAAATATTCTTTCATCTCCTTGCAACTGTTTCCTAGTTTGTAAGATGGAATGATACCAGCATGTTTCTTACAGAGTCGTTGTGAGGATTAAGGCAGAAGTTAGATGCCAGGACTCTAGGACAGGGCCTGGTTGCATCAGGCTGGATGGATAAACAAGGGCTTGCTGTTATCATTACAATGAGTGTTTTACCCAAACACTCAGATGGCTCTATAGTTGTGGTGTCAGGACACACACATCCTTCTTTAATAACTGCTGTTCTTGTGACTGTCACACAGACACCCTACAGGATCTTCCCTTTGCAGAGTCCCTAGGCAGAGAAACCTGGTGTGGACTCCTCTCTCTTTGAATGACTATAATCCCTTTGATTGTGATTTTTTTTTAACTTGCATATTGCTTTCTTTGAATTTGAATCTGTCTGTGTATTAATATGTCCCTAATACTAATCAATGTAAAACCTAATAATGTGCTGGGGTGAGGGAGTCAGAAAACACTGGAAGTTCCCTTGGCATGTGGAAGATGATGACCCATGTTCCTCAGGGTGTCAATATATAAAGATTTCAACCCAAACAAATCTTAAAAATTATGGTGAAGGAGGCTGGAGAGATGGCTCAGCAGTTAAGAGCACTGACTTCCTCCAGAGGTCCTGAATTCAGTTCCCAGCAACCACATGGTGGGTCACAATCATTTTTAATGGGACCCGATGCAGTGTGCCTGACTGATACAGTATACTCATATACATTAAATAAATAAATAAATAAATAAATAAATCTTTAGAAAAATTATGGTTAAGAACAACAGTGGTTTTCTATTTCCATGTTGCAGTGGGTTGACTGGACTTGTGTAGTGCATCAAACTTAAATCTGCCCAGAGGTTTTCATGAGTGAGTATACGTCTTTTCTCCTTCACCCAAGGTTGAGGTTGGTGCCACTAAAAGAAGAGTAGAGGAATTCCAGTTCCTCAGTGAGCTCCCCCAGATTCTTGATTTCTCATTGTATTTCCACCAAGAGTTCCTCTAGCATCATGCTGAACTCTCTGGGAATAAGGACCAGTGGGCCTGAGCAGAGCCAGCCCCACCAGCAGGGCAGCTTAGCTTTAGTGGAAGGCAAAACAAAGTGATTGACTTAAGCTTGGATCTGGAAAGTGGGCAAGGAACAGCCATGGCCACACGGGACTGTGTGTGACATCCTGAAGAGAGGCACTCCGTGTGAGGTCACCTATCTTATTTTGGTGAGTTGGGTAATGTGTATTTTTCTTTTCCCTATTCTCACACTTAGGACTCAGCCTTTTTCCTAAAGTTTCAACATGTATTTTAAAAAAGCATGTCTGACAGGGCATTACATTATTTTCTGTGCGCTCAATTACATCTGTTTGGCTTGGGGTCCTCAGGAACGAAGAGCTAGTGGCTGAGCTGGAGGGAAGGGCTAGATCCTTTGCTTCCCATCCCAGGAGCATTTTCTCACTACAAATCCCCCCTTTCTTTGTAAAGGAGCCAGCAGGATTATGCCCACAGAAAGACAAAAGATGCACACCAGGAGCTGCTCTTGACACTGGCTCATTCTCTTTATCCACATAAATCAAGAATATAGTGTCTCTCTCTTCTAGCTGTTATGAGATTTGCTGATATAGTGTATATGGCTCTTTAGATAAAGGCATAATGTAACACAAATTGTATTAATAAGATATTACTAATATTAATCAATGTGAAATGCAGTTGTGTGCTTAGTTCACAAGAAACCGTGTGAACTCCTCTGGGATGTGCAAGACCAGACACTTTCCAATGCTTCTTGCTAAACACTTAGCCTAGAAATGGTCCCCAAAGTGCAGTAAAACATGCAGCTCTAATGTTTGTGTTAGACTGGAATTATGGCTTGGAAAATTCCAGCATTCTCTTCAATCATAAAAAGAGCGAGAGATGTTAAATTTCATGTAATTACCCAGTTGGAATGGAAGCCATATCACATTCTGTGCTATGTCTGACTGCTTAAAAGGGTCAAGGTTCCGATGGTCCTTGTGTGTAGACCATATTTGAATCAAACTTCCTGATGTGTCTGACAGATGGGAAGTAGCTCATTTGGATCCGGAATGTTCAGTCTTTGCTTCATACAACCTAATAACACAGGCTTATTACTTTAGGATTTTCTATAGATCTATAATAAAGACCCCAAGTTTCAAGCATAGCAGTCACAGAACTGTTATTAGTTTTTTTTTCCATTTGACTCCAAAGAACTCATAGCTATGGCATTCTCTCATTAAATGAAAAGAACACTATTATATTTTTATTTCTGCAAAATGAGGTACTGAGTTGCATCATCAGAGTTAAGCAACGTTTTTTTGAGTTCACAGAAGCTGTGGACAGAGCTGGGAGTCAAGCCATTTTTCCTGGTCTGCTGGGCTTCCCAAATGTTCAGAAGTGGAGTGACGTCTTCAAAATTTCATTGTGGCTCCTGACACAGCCCTGGAGCCACACCCCTTTCTTCTGTGTCACTTTTCTTGTCCATTATTCAACGTTCATCACTAACAGCCAGTGCCAGCTTGTGCCACGTGATGCTTTTCTGGGTATGTGGGACCAATAAAAGTAGCCAAAATTATTAACAACGCCAAAGCCAGACAGATCCAGACAGACGACTCACGATCAGTGGCCTCACATGTTCCTGTTCAAATGAATGTCCAGCTTTAAAGGCCCAAGGAAACAACAGCATAGCCTCTCGAGACTGTCCAGTTTCTCAACCCAAGAATTTCAGCACTGAACAGCGTTATATTCTAGCCCATTCTAATTATTCACGAAGACATCTCAGGAAAAGAGGGCTTGCCTTTGTCTCTGCACCTCCTTGCAGGTCAGTTTCTACCTTCCTCCTGCCAACCCCTCTCCATTATCATCTCTTTCACTACCAATTTTCCCCTCCACCACTGCTTGCAGCCTCGATAGCCCTTGGGTATACTGCTTTTTCTCCTTCATTTCTACCTTGGCTTCCTCTGCTGATTTTATCCACTGTGAAAATGCCACCACTGTCAACATCAGCATCATCAGCCCAGACACGCTGCCCATGTGGCTGGGCTTTGGTCCCCTTAAGTCCTCAAAAGGGACACATTTCTTTTCCACTCCCTTATCTCCATTACCAAGCCTCCACTTCTGCTGCAGATTTCTATCACCTATCAAAAATAAAGGTCATCACCATCCACTCAGATTAACAGCCAAAATATCGGGGCTCATCTAAGTCCCGCTTTTCCATCACTCAGCACATTGTAAATTCCTGCCCATCTATCTCCGGTAGATTGCTCACATCTGTCCAACTTTGACTCATTTTCCCTGAAAACATCTTAGTCTAGTGTTTTGCACTTCACCTGTCCCAGCCATCCTCATACACCCAAGGCCCATTCACTGCTTCTCACCAAGTCATTGGCTAGACAGGCGAAGGAAGAGTCAGGAGATAAACATTCTGACCTCAACTCATCCAATTCTGCGATCAGTTTAAGCAGGGCATATACCATCCAACTCCCAAAGATCCACTTGCTTACTACATTGCAGAATGGTAAAGAACAATTTGTTTTCCAGAAGGCAGGGCCCAGCCAGGTGATGTCTGTGGAAGACCCTTACAATTTTATGATCTGCAATTCAGTGTAAGATCTTAGGTATAGTGAAATATTGAAATAGCAACCAGCTACACACAGATCAAAGCCAAAACACCACACAAAAGGGATGGAACATTTTCAGATGGAACTTTTCATGCCCTTTGACAACTAAGCTTTTTTTTTTTTTTTAAACATTTTATGTTTTTAACTTTTTTATTTCATGATTTCTAGAACCCAGGCTGGTGAGACAAACTCATTTTCTCAGCGTTTGTTGTTACTAGGACATACTCATGTTAGCCCAAACTTGCAGCAAGTGTACCTTGTCTGAGATTTAAATGTGGATAAAATGGTAATAAGATGAAAGAAAGGTCATTCTGGCAAAGAAAGCAGAAAAATAGTAATTGTTTAGAAGCAGATTTGTCAACAGCCATGCGTTAAGCATCCTTAGGTACTGAGCAGAGAGCCTGTGCTGAATGAGGGTCCTTACTGGAGTGTTCTGATCATTTAATTTGGGCATTATTTATGTCCACATAGCCTCCAGGGCTGGTTTCTAACTTTTCTGGAGATTGTGTAACAGTTCCCAATATCCCTTAATCAAGATTGTCTGTGTTTTAACGAGTTATGAAAACTTCCCAAACTTGAATGAATGCAGTTAAATAATCATGGTGGGCAGGGGAGGGAAAGCCAGGTAGAGGCGTTTAGTCTGACAGACTAAATGGTTTCAAAGATGGAACCCTAAACTCCTGGAAAGGAATTAAGAACAGTAAAAGGAACTGCTTAAGAATATTTATCAGCAGTTTTATTTTTTAGTACTTTTGTATATATGCATGTGTATGTATTTGTATAAAATTTTAAATTACTTGAAAAAGTATGAGAATTGTCTAAAGCAATAGTAATCAAAAATTTTTTTGAGAGCTTATAGTAAACTACTAGTCAAGGTCACACAGGAAAAGTATGAATATGTCAATGCAGTTTGAAGGTAAACCGCAATGACGAAAAGATGTATATTACAGTTTTTTAAATATTTTCAATTTTTTTCTCCTTTCTTTTATTGGATTTTTAAATTTACATTTCAAATGTTATCCGCTTTCCCAATTTCACCTCTGGAAACCCCCTAGCCCATCTCTCCCCCTGCTTCTATGAGGGTGTTCCTCCACCTACCCAAACACTCCTGCTTTCCCGCCCTGGCATTCCCCTACACTGTGGCATCAAGCCTTCACAGGCCAAAGGGCCTCTCCTCTCTTGTAATTTTTTGTAACTTTTAAATCAAGTAGTAAAAATATACAGTCAGGAAGAGAGAGGGATTGTAAGTCAATACAAGAGATGAACACCAATTTATCCCAAAGTATCCGGAAATAGATACAAAAGAATCAGTTCGTCACAAAGTAGCCAGAAATGGAGGAGCAAAATACAAATGTCATGATGTTAAAAAAAATGAAAACTTTAACCCAATCATTTTAGTCATCAGATTAAATGTAAATG
Organism: Arvicanthis niloticus; assembly: GCF_011762505.2. Taxonomy (NCBI): domain Eukaryota; kingdom Metazoa; phylum Chordata; class Mammalia; order Rodentia; family Muridae; genus Arvicanthis; species Arvicanthis niloticus. The sequence goes on along the minus strand of NC_047676.1, from coordinate 46,526,417 downwards.
TATTAAAGTCTTCCACTAAAATAAAAATTAAAAAAAGTCTAATGCCTCAGTGCTAGTAGCTACTCCTAAAGTGCTTAATGGCTTCACATGACTCATGGCTACCACACAGACAGTACAGATGCAAACATTCCATCATCGCAGGAAATCCCATTGCACAGCACTTTGCAGAGAGCAGCTAACTCAAAGTGATGCAGGAGGTCGGCACACTCCAAGATTAGGATCCTGTAATGAGGATATATAGGTGCCAGGCAGGGTAAATGAACAAATACTTTAAGATAATTTGAATGTTTAAGAAAACATTCTTAAACATTTTTTCTGGTTTAAGAAAACCAGAAAGCTAGTCACAGAGGTAAGTGTAGCCACAATGTAACATACCATACTCTGTTGTAAATAGTGGGCAAAATTGTCCCATCAGCAGTACCCAGTTTATTCTAAATTGGTGGAGAACTGTTATTGGGAAGATGAGAGGCTAAGCTTTACCTACTGAAGCAAGAGGCCAATGGAGGGCAGGGGGCGGACAACTAATGCTCACAAGATTGGTACAGTGTATAGACATATTTTGAGGGAACATAGAAACATCAGGGGACATAGTGGAAGAAGTGGGCTAGGGCAAGGCAGGGATTGTTCCTTATCAATGACCCAGAGATAGTTACTAAAAACGGACACACATTCTATCTAGGTAATAATTTTGTAGACAATCACAGAATCTAATTGTTGTCTATTCCATTAATATTTGGTCCCGGCATTTAAGGAGCTAATGGGCCCACTGATAACTCACAGAGGTCTCTTTTCATAATGAAATATGTTTAATGTATTATATAGCATATATTCGAAGACTAAAAATATGTGAAATATAAAGAATGAAGATATGATTTCCAAAGTTAAGCTGGAAGACTTACATGTTGACAGTACACACTGGGTCTTATGTAACAGAAAGCTGCTGTGTGGCCAGGAGTTTAAGGCAGACCATGAGCCCATCCTCGGCCTGCTTTGTCCTACCTGTAACAAGCAGAGCTTGCACAAGAATGGTTTGCCACATTTACAGGCAGATGCTCTGTAAATGACCTAGAAGGGGTCATGGGACTCCTGTCCCAGAGCTTCTGAGCATGTGCCTTCTTCCAGCTCAGTAGCCCACTCACATTCTCTGTGTAAGGGCTTGCAATGAAAGAGTACCTTGGCTATAGGGGCCAAGGAGTGCCATAAAGAAAAAAAAAAAAAAAAAAGAAAAACACCAGGCAACAGATGTATTGGATAGTGATATGCAAGGGGCTGGCTCTGGGCAGGGGATGGAAAAAGAGAGTGAGAGGAGAAGAGGGAGGGTTAGAGAGAGAGAGTAGGCTGAAATAGTATGGGCTTAATGGTGGGGGCGAGGATGGGGGAGCATGGTGCATTCACACAGGGAAGATACTCAAGAGTCCGGACTTGGAAACCTGTCAAATTGGCCTTTAGTGACACTGAAGGTAGGGTCAGGGATAGAAGAGCACCTGGTTCTGGAATGTGGGTGGTTCTAACACTCTGAACTTTCTTAATAACTCGTTTCTATTTTGGTTACTGTTTTTTCCCAGTGCAATATTGGGTCTGGGATACTAAAACCTGGAAACCTCATGGGTTCCCCCTGCCCCTCCCCATCCCCCACAACTCAGCCCTTCACCTGAAACATTACTATGACATAAGAATGGCCTAGAAAGGCACTCAGAATTAGTTCATTTTTTTCTCTTCACCCCACTTCTGTACTCATTCGGAAGCTGTCTGCTGGGCTGAGGCACCCTGCCAGGAGGGGGGCCTGATTCTCTTCTCCATACCCTGTCTGTCTGTAAGCCTTTACACATTACAGGTCATCATGAACCCTCAGGCTCACTTGCCTTTCCCCCTTCCTCTCACCTACTCTAACATGTAGCAAAATTGTTCTCAGTCCTACATCTTGAGTCCCAAGCCACTGGGCAGAACACTGTACAAAGAAGTTAACTGTCTCAATTGTCTGCTCTGGTGGTGAGATACCACAGCAGGCAATTTTATACCCTGATCAAGAGCTGGTGGGGCACCCAGAAAGACTGAAGCTTGCAGACATGAAATAACACACTTGTTGAGGCCACTGGATTAACCTCTCTGACAACCAAGAGTGCTAACCTCAGAACACAGCCTGTGTAGACTGGTTCCCCCTTCTGCTTTTCCTCCTAACTCCCTGTTGTATGGAGATTAAAGTTCAGTCCTTCTGAAGAGGAAAATGTTGGTTAGAGAGGTTAAGCCAATTGTTCCAGCTGATGGGAGCAGGACAAAGAGGATTACCTCCCTCCCTGCTCTCCTGCACTGGTCATCCAGCAGTCCCCGAGGCTTCCATTGGCCATCCAGCAGTGTCTGAAGCTGCGTGGTTTCACAGGAGAGAGGGCACTCAGTCTTATTAATGCACCTTTGCAAGGTGACTTCCCCAACAGCTGGGTAATGGAAACAACCACCATTTGAAAGCAATATTAAAAAAGAAAATTGTGCTGCAGGTTGTGAAAAAGGAAACCACTTGCCCATACTCACCCTAGTGACCAGGAAATACAGATGTGGAGTCTAAGTGGCAAATCACTGTGGCAGCCTGTGCAGTTATTTTCCAAAGAGCTGTGTCTTAATTAGGATAATTGAAAGTCTTGGGAAGCTAGAGTCACATTCCATTCTAGCCCAGAGACTCTGTGCCTGCTCTGTGACCTAAATCACCAGTGTGGAAAGCGTTGCAGGTGTTGCAGTCTTAAGCTATTCTTGTCCCTCTTTCTCTACCACCTTCTTTAGTCCTTCACAGGGTTGTACTCACCTGCATTTCAAAATAGCTTGAAAGTCTTTCTGTAGAACTAGAGCTGTGAAAATGAGTTTTATGGTCACACTGGCTGGGGTGAAGGTCAACTCTGCCACTTGTGTCTATGAGACCATGTCCAGAAGTACAATGAAGGGTCCTGATGCCCAACCTGCATCCTGTCTTAGTTAGGGATTTACTGCTGTAAACAGACACCATGACCAAGGCAAGTCTTATGAGGACAACATTTAATTGGGACTGGTTTACAGGTTCATAGGTTCAGTCCATTATCATCAAGGTGGGAGCATGGCAGCATATAGACAGGCATGGTACAGGAGGAGCTGAGAGTTTTACATCTTCACCTGAAGCCAGTCAGGAGAAGACTGGCTTCCAGGCAACTAGGATGAGGGTCTTAAAGCCCACGCCCACAGTGACATACCTACTCCAACAAAGCCACACCTCCTAATAGTGCCCCTCGCTGGGCCAAGCATATTCAAACCACCACAGTGACCCTCATAATGTCTTTGATTCTGCTCTTTATATAATCTTAAGTAATGCTGACAATGAACACAGGGTAAAGTTAGGATGACGTAATACAGAGGAAGTTAAGGTAGTCTCAGGTCTCTTGCCCCTCTGCTCCTGTTTTTGCCAAATGTGGTATTGCACACACGTATGTGATCCTAGCATTTGAGAAGTTGAAGCAGGAGAATCACGAGCTTGAGGCTAGTTTAGACAACACAATGAGGCTATCTTTACAAACACAAGAAATAAAACAAATAATAAGCAAAGCCCTCAGCGAATAGTTTTTGTTGTTAGACATTAAGAACACCAACGTCTCTGAACGGTTTAATTTACATTGCCTGCATTATTCTTAGCATAATAAAGCAGATTCTTCATTATTGCTCAAAATCTATTGTCTAGGTACATGACAATATCATATATCTCCTTTCATATTAGTGAAATGAGACATTTTTCCAGCTCTGTTATATTATTTAATTTCCTTAGAAAACCATTAAAAGACAGTGAATGTCCTTTGGCTTATTGTGAAAATGATTAAACTCTTTATAGCTTCTCTTACCAATTTTAAACAGAAAGCTACAGAAGTTGTACTGTCTTCTCTCATCCAGTTTATTTCTTTAGGGGAAAAAAAAATCCCAGTAAATTAAATATCGGTCACATTATGAAAAGTTATGCTGATATTGACACTCTGACTTTCCTCCTGATCAACTGATTACCAGCATATGTCCTCCCCCTCCCCCAGTATTGAGGCTTGTGCCCAGGGCCTCACACAGCACTTCATACAGGCTCAGTAAGCTATCCCCAGCCGTGTACATGGAGAGACCTATTACCTCTCTAGTGTAGTCTGTGTGCTTTCAAGGGGTTCCTGTTGTCTCCATGGCTTAGTCATAATCTGCATTGCGTTTTGCTTTCAGCCACCAAGCTGTTTCAGGAATCACAGCAACAGTTTTACCTGCCACCCAATCACCCTGTCTTATTGCACAGTAAGTCATGAAAGCACAAATTTCAGGGGCTGTGTCCAGTTTCTCCTTGGAGAATTAGAGCAAGAGAAAATCATTTTGGCATTTCACTCCAAGAGCCACGAGCAGTAGAATTGCCTCTGAAGACAGTGCAGATCTGGCGCTGTGAAACTTTTAGCCTCGTTTTGAATGACTGAGATACCAAATGTGCCCTCGTCTTGTGCCTGATTCAGGGGAACAGGAAGGTTCCCCCCCAACCCCAGGACAATGAGCATCGTTGTGAAGGTTGGAGCCAGGAGGTCTAGACAAGGCTATTGGCCTTATCACCACTAACTAGGAAACAATAGGCAAATCTCACTTAATCAATATGGGTTTAGTCATCTCTAAGATAGAGTTGGATTTAATCTTCACATGTAACATTGTAATTATCACTAGACAATCTCCTTAGGCTGCTCTGAACACAAAGTGACAGCGCCTATTGTTTACTCACAGGCCAGGCTATGGCTGTTGGTTGGTCTTTCAGTTGTGCATAGGTGTCTAGACATGAATGAATAGGGACCAAGATAGGGACCCAAGGATGTGAGCATGTGTTAAAGGGGATGGAGTACATTGCTAAAAACATCCTTTGGAAACCAGAAGCAAACTTGACCAACTTCAAAACTTCATTCCAGGCTTCTTTGGGCCCGAGGAGTACCATGTGTGGACTAAACATCCTAAAAATATCCATGGCACTTAAGGGTGGGTCCCGAGCTGCTTCCTGGCTCACTGGGCACATACTATCCAGGGACAGTTATCTCATACTTGCTTTTAACTCTGACAAAGAGTTCACAAATTAGTTTTTGAGACAGGATCTCACTATGTAGCCTAGGCTGGCCTCAAATTCATGATCCTCCTGCCTCAGACCCCAGAGGGCTAAGAGTGGAGATGTTCTACCGTTCCGGTCATGCTCATTTCCGTTTGTGTTCACTCAGCTGTGTCCTTTCCTGTGACTTCTGGAAGTCAGACACTGTTCCTTTGTTGATTTTAGTTCCCAGCTTCCAGCATAGTTTCCGGACAGAATGGGCACAGGATACAGATCCATATAGGCGCAAGCAAAATAAACAACTCCTTTCCTAGATCCCCTCATTCCTGCCAGAAGGGCAGTTTTCAGGGGTGCCTTACTGTAACCCCTGTCCCTGCAGCACCACTAAAGAAAGCATTCTTTCAGAGATGTCTTGTATGTGTGGGCCACAGCAAACTGCCAACCTGTTTGGGGAAATAATTATTAGAATAGTGATTTTGTTTCCAGTGGCTTCAATTGCCAATAGTACTTGGCTTCAATTGCCAATAGCTATCCAATAGAGATAGCTTTACAATATGTGTCCTGCAAGACTATAGTGAATATATGTATTTCTGTAACCTGATTTCTTACGTTAAGTAATATTTGAACCAGCTTGTGTCATGATTTTCTTTTATAGGAGGAAATACCACATAATTCGGGTTAAGGCAACGGGAGCCACTTTTTCATTGCCCAGCACCATAATCTATTAAGCCTGAGATATTTTCAGGGAATTGCCTTAAATCCTTTGGTGGTTTAAAGTAGCTTCAGAAGGATTAGTGGCTTAGAGGTAATTGTTATTGCTAATATTTTATTTGAAATGTCCTGCTCGGCAAAGGTAATGTGACATTTTGCTCACTGGAAATGCTGTCTTTCTAGGAAAAAGGATGAGTCAAAAGGTCAGTGCCCAGGAGACAGAGAGGGATGGAGGAGCTGGTGCTGGCTAGACAAAGGACAAGGGCTCGAACGGAGTGGACTCACACAAGTCAGCGAAGTTAGAGCTGCTTTCAGGTAGCCCTTGGGGACCTAGAATTTTAATTGTATGGGAATTGTAAGATTAATCTGGACAGTTAATCAGCTCCAAAGAGATGTCTGAGTTTTACTTTTTAGAATGAAAATTTGGTAAGGAGAATGAGCCATATTGTGGTCTTCTGTGTTTTTTCCCCCCTCTTAGGGAAAATGTTGGTGCTCTTCAGAGCCTGTCTCTGTCTCTGCAGTGGATCAAAAGTAGAGATTGTTCCAGAAATCACTTGGGAACACATGTTTAAGAATACAGACTCCCTGTGCTCTACTTTTAAGATCTCTGGTTCAGCAGTTCTGAGCTAGCCCTGGAACTATGCACTATGACCAGAGAGCACCAGAGATTTCAACATGGGTACTTTCGGGGTCCAAAGATTCCCAATCTATCATGTCTGTCCATCATACCACGTTTTCCTAATTTCTATCTATACCAAAAATGCATCTGACTTATATATCCCTGTATCAAAATGATAGAATGTCAATGACTTGAACACCTCAAAGATAAATCAGCCTCAGTTCCTTCTCACTGCCTGTGGAGTTTTCAGTAGTTCCAGCTCTCACCAGCATTTAGCCTTCCTCATCTTCGCCTCAAGCCTGCCTCTACAGCAACAGCTCAGTGAGTTGCCTCTTGGCATTTGTTCTTCAATCTGCTGGACAGAGGGGCCCTTTCAAAATGTGTGCTTTAGAGCTGTATTGCCCCACCCCTCACAGAGACACTTGGGTGGATCTTCATTATCTTTAAGGTTAGGATTCCAAATTTCCCATTGGCTGACTTGAGTGCCTTGTCTCACAGCACTTTCTGGCACTATGTTTGGTCCACACTTTCTCGAGCTCCAGAGAACTTCCACACTTGATTCATGACATCTTCTCTGAACAGATATTTTCTTTGTTCCTTTCCTCCCTCTCAGTGAACTCTTACATCCCTTTAGATGACACTTCAGATTATGCCCTCATGATCATCCCTCTACCCACTTCAGGTTTCCTTACAATACAACGTCGGAAACAGAGTATATTGTATTTACAATTGTATTTTCTAAATGTTTGATAAATGCCTGCCTTTCTCTAAGCCCGAAGGTCCACCAAAGAGTAGTTAGGTTCATGATTGCTCACAATTGTAGCCCCAGTGTATTTTCTGGTGCTTATTGCATGGGAGAATTCAGCAAATGCTCACTGAATGGATGCCTACTGGCTAGATGAATGAATGTGGATTGTATAGAACTATCTCATTTTAACAGATAGATCACAGACAGGAAAATCACAGTAGGACTAGCAGAGACAGAAATTGGGGATGTCAGGCAGCTAAATTGGGTCGCTAAGGTCATTAGCTAGCTAATTAAGGCAGGTAGGACAACATAATTATAACTTTTAAGCACAACCATTAAATGTACCCAAACTTTGTACTCAGGTATATAATTTTAAGCTTGAGTTGACTTTTCAGTGACAGATAGTTAAGACGTTTTGAAAAATAATAGTGATCCTGATTAATAAATTATTAGATTTCACTCCAAATTAAGAATATTTAGAATAATAAATGCTTTTCAGTTTAAATGGAGTCTTATATTAGGTGTCATCTTGCTGGATCATTTCCCTCAAAGCTTCTGAACCCAGTCTACTGTGGAGTTCTGCAAAGTGTACCAGCACACCCACCAATAACTCCTTTACTCAACTTTGACACTTGCTCTGGAAAGATTTGCTACAAATGTTCTGAGCTGTTGGCATCTTCTGAATATGCAATAGCTGAATGCATTGGTTAACTCCATAGGCACTTTAGGTTACCCAGACTTTATTACTGGGGTCTTGGTTTACTTGTTATAACTCTATGGTGTTTTCTTCAAAGGAGTCCAGAGAGTTTTTCCAAATGGCAATCACAAACTGAAAAGATGAAAGAGATGAAACAAAAAGACCTGCTAAATCAAGGCCCAAGGGAGAACAGCTGGAGAGGGTGCCATAAGATGCAGATCATGTTTTAAAAGTAAAATCACACATTAGCTCAGCCATAGAACACATTCAAAGCCTGGGATACTCTGGATTCCATTTCTGATGCTACAGGACTCAAACTAAGAGATAAAAGTAATTATTTCAATTTGTCTGTACCATGAAAGGAAATCTAGTCTACAAGTACCTGAAGGTTTGAAAAAACACCTGGCCTTTTGTTTATCAGTACCTGATGGGACCTATCCATTTGCAAAGAAGAAAACTTGCATCCAACATTTCTTGTGTGAGTGTGTCATCACTGTATTAGAGACTTTCATATACACATGAGATCAAAGACAGGCCAAGCAGACTAATCCAGGAACAAAAGGGGAATTATACCCAATATTCAATTAAAAAGTGAACACGTGAGTTTGCCATTGGTAATCTCTTCTTATGCACTGTAGGACTCCAAGTAGTTCTTTTTGTTTTCCACTCATAAGAATGATCAGACAGGGAGCAAAAATGGTAAAAAAATTACCTACAATGTGAAATACATAGGCCAAAACCATGAGAGAAAAGTTTTTTTTTTGTTTTTTTGTTTTGTTTTGTTTTTTTTTTTTTTAAACAGAGATCATGTATAGTTTGAAAACCTGAAGAAATATAAAATCTCCTCAGGGAGATAAAAAACATATTTTATCCATGAAACAAGAATAGTGTGATCCAAAAGGGAAAGCATCAAAGATCTAAAGGGAATTCCTGAACTAAAACCAGCAACAACAAGTGATAGAGAAATAAAAAAGAAATAGTAGGCTGAGAAATAAAACAAAGTCTCCTAGAGATACTTTGTGAAAAGATGAGGAAGGCAGGAGATAAATTATAAGAGAATTAGAGATCACATCAGGATAGGCAAGCCCCAGTAACAAAATTCTAGGAAGTAAGATAAAGGCAAAAGAATGAAAAGACAGACTTTCCCAGATCAGAAGGAGACATCCAGTGTCCAAGACTCACAATAAAGCATATTCTTACTGAGTTTGTGCACTGGGGGGGGGAGCAGACCATTCTGAAATCATATTCATGCAAGTAACATTGTGTAGACTGAGTAGGAATACCTTGGATATATGTGTGAATATAACATACATACATACATACATACATAGATGTAACCAATGCATTTATATATATTATACATATAGAGATATGTTGGGAAATGGTTGCAATGCTTTGTTTTGATTCAACCCCCAAATTGGGAATCTGCATGTCCAAACACTGAAAATCCCTGTCCCCAATTGGTTTTTGATTGATCAACAGAGAGCCAACAGCCGGGGAGAAAGTGAGAAGAAGGGGAGGGGGTGGAGAGAGAGAGAGAGAGAGAGAGAGAGAGAGAGAGACAGAGAGTGTTGTGGCCCGAGCTGCCCCATGCTTGGGGGCCAGAAATGTTGAGAACCGCACTACCCCATGTTTGGGGGCCAAAATATCTCAGACCATTCTGTCAATGTTGAGACCCGCACTGCCAAAAGCCTTGGGGACTAACTTGTTAGCCCGCACTGCCCCAAGCTGCTCCAGGCCACTGGTCGGGGTTCAGCAAGAGAGAGAGTGAGGACAGACAAGACGAATGGAGACGAGAGAGATTGTGATTCAATCTCGTTTATTCTTCAGTCTCTCTTCTTCTCTCCAAGTCCCTAGTTCCTAGTCCCTAGTGCCTCCAAGTTCCAAGTTCAAAGTGCCTAATGCCTACTACCTAGTCTTCTATCTAATGCCTAATTCCTACTCCAAGTTGTACTGTCTAACCTAATTCCTAGTCCCAAGTTGTACTCCAAGTTGTACTTCCGAGTGCCTAATAATCTGTTGCTTTCTTCTGCCTGCCTCTCGCCTTTTATATGTCTCACTTCTAAGCCACGCCTCTAAGTCACACCTTTAAGTCATGCCCTTAGGCCTTGTCTCTAATCTGATCTCTAAGTCATATGCCCTTAGTCACACACCTTTAAGTCTCACATACCCAAGGGAAAATCCTGGGTATCTAAAGCAAGATGTTATCAGAGTGTGCTCAGCTGTTGCAGGCTGATGTAATCAAGTCTCTTTTCAGAGTATATGGCTCAAGATGGCTGCAAGGATGATAGCCACCTTCTGTTGGCTCCCCACAAGAGAGGGCTTTTAGGTTCCTGGGAGAAGAAACACAGGAAAGAGAGAGAAAGGATCTCTACCAGAAGAGATCATGCCGGGAAGAAACAGTAGGGAGTGATGGCCGAAATGTAGGTATAAAAAGAAAAGAGGCCCCCAGAAGTGTCTTGGGCAGCAAAGATAAAGGGGCTCCCCAGCAGGAGCCAGGACAACAAGATAAAATATAGATTTAAGTGGTGTTAAGTCAGGAATGCTAGAGGGGAGAATGTGCTGGCTGCAGGGAGGTTTAGAAGTGCCCAGCCATTGAGTTAGTCAAGGCATAACAAAATTAGCTGGTGTGTGTGTGTGTGTCTTTCATTTACAAATCCAGAGAGCTCTTGGGTGGGTGTAGCACATGCACAACCTACCAGGAGTCAAAATGGATTAACTAATTCACCACTACAGAGATATATGTACATATCTTCAATATATCTCTCTAATATATATAATATAAATATGCACACATAGAGAAAAAGGCTATGAATTTGAGAGAGAGCTAGGTGGGGGATTCATGAAAAGTAGAAAAGAGTACAGGAAAGGGAGAAGTTATGTAATTATATTTTAACTTAATAAGGAAAAGCAACCTCCCCCCCCCAAAAAAAAAAAAAAAACAAAAAAGAAACAAGATACAAAACCAACCAACCAACCAACCAAAACCAACCGTGATGGTAGAGAAGAAATAAATGTTATCAAAAGAGAAGATCACTTTGGAGCAGACAACACCCAGAGGCACTTAAAACCAACGCTTATTGGCCATGACAGTCTGGGGAACCAGTTCTCTCCAGATCCTCTTGGTGGACCCAGCCTTTCCTCCTCTGGCCTGGGAATTGGGTAGGTAATCCTCATTCTTCTTCCTGTCCTCCAATTCTAACTCTCCAGTCTCATACCCTATAGCAGAACACTTGCAGGCACCTGTTCTTCCTCTCTGACTCTACCAAGCCTGCGGTAAATCTAGCTTTCCTTCTTCCTATGGACCCCTTTATTATAGCTCATTCCCATCCTTTTGTGTCATCCCCAATACATAGAAAAATTAGAAATACATTTTGCCTGGGACCATAAGTGGTTATACTTGTCAGGGACAAGGAAGCCCTACCTACCATGCAAACCCAAACCACCATATATTCTTAAGACCCAGAGAGGGCAACAGGAACCAAGGAACAGAACATCCACTACACAAAGATAAGACCAGATATTAAAATCATACCAAGTCCAGATAACTAAACACTAGAATGCAAATACACACACCAAGACAATATGTTTTCACCAGAACTCAACAACTTCACTAACATAAACCTTGAGAAATACAATATAGCTGAAACATGAGACAATGACTTCAAATAGCTGTTATGAATATGTTCAAGACCTTAAGGATAACATAACAAATCTATTAATGAAAACACAAACAGCAAAATGAAGTGAAGGAAAAAAGTTCAAAACAGGAAAGGAGAAATCAAATCACTAAAGAAAATCTAAACTGAAGGAAAACTGAAAATGAAAAGTTTAGGAATTTGAACAAATCACAGAAGTAAGGCTTATCAACAGAGTACAAGAGATGGAAGAGAGAATCTCAGGCACTGAAGACAAGATATAAGAGACAGATACCTGAGTTTTTTTTTAAGTTAAATAAAAAACAAACAAAAAAACCCAGGCACAAAACATCCAGGAAAGATGGAATACCATGAAAGAACCAAATCTATAAATAAAATAGGACTAGAGGGAAGAGAAGAAACCAAGGTCAAAGGTACAAAAATATTTTCAACAAAATTATAGAAGAAAAATTTTGAAACCAATGAAGGACATGACTATCAACATAAAAAAAAAATAAACAGAACACCAAATAGACTGGACCAGAAACAATTCCTTTTTGCACATAATAATCAAAATACTAAATACACAGAACAAAGAAAGAATATTAAAAGCTGCAAGGGAAAAGGCCAACTAATAGATAACGGAAGACCTATTAAAAGTACACCTGATTTCTTGATGGAGACTCTAAAAAGCCAGAAGGGCAGATGTTCTACAAACTCTAAGAGACCAAAGTCGCCAGTCTAGACTACTATATCCATCAAAAATTTTAATAACAATAGATTGACAAAATATTCCAAGACAAAATTAAATTTAAGGCAGTATCTACCTAGAAATGTAACTCTGAAGAACATGCTAGAAGGAAATCTTCAGTTGAAGTAAACCACATCCAAGAAAATAAAGGAATAAATAATCTCATAAGAGCAAATCAAAAGAGAAAACAGTCACCCATCCCTACAACAAAGTAACAAAATCAACAAACTGCTCATTGTTAGCTCTCAACACCAATGGTCTCAACTCCTCCATAAAGAAACACAAACTAACAGATCGTATTAAAAAATGGACCCTTTTTTTCTGCTACATCCAAGAAACACACCCTAACATCAATGATAGACATTACTTCAGGGTAAAAGGAAGGAAAAAAATATTCCCAGCAAATAGACTTAAGTAGAAAGCTGTTCTAGCTATTTTAATATCATAGAAAATAAGCCAAACCAAAATTAATCAGAAGAGTTAGGAAGGACATCACATAATCATCAAAGAAAATATCCATCAAGTGAATACTGAGATTCTAAATATTTATGCACAAAACCCAAGGGCACCCAAGTTGATAAACGAAAAAATATTACAGCTAAAATATTAACACTCACATAGTGGTAGTGCGTGACTTCAGTACCTTATTCTCACCAGTAGACAGGTTATCTAGACAAAATCTAAACATGAAAATGCTGGAGCTTAATGATGCCATACCAAAGGGAATTACTTATATTTACACATCATTTCAAACTCAGCAGCTCATGAAATATTCTCCAAAATTGACCACATACTTGGACACAAAGCAAGTCTTAACAGATACAAGAAAATTGAAATAACACCCTGATTCCTATCTGACCACTATAGAATAAAATTGGATATCAACAACAATGTAAAGATTGTGTAAACTTGTTGAAACTGAGCAACTCACCACTGAATGATAAATGTGTCAAAACAAAAACTAAAAAAACAAAAAAAGTTTAGAAGGAAGTTGGAGAGATGATTCAGTGGTTAAGAACACTGACTGCTCTTCCAGAGGTCCTGAGTTCAATTCCCAGCAACCATGTGGTAGCTCACAACCATCTGTAATGAAGTATAATGTCCTCTTTTGGTATGTCAGAAGACAGCCATAATATATATAATATATTATATATATTATATATATGTGTGTATGCATATGTACATACATACGCACATATATATGTATATATGTGTATATATACATAATTATTTATTTACTATATATAGAAAATAAATAATTATAAAAGAAAATAATTTAAAAATTTAACTGTATGAAAATGAAAACAAAACATACCCAAACTTATGGGACACAATGAAGATGGTTCCAAGAGACACATTTATAGAAGTATCTAGATAAAAATCTTGGAGAAATCTCATATTAGTAACTTAATGGAACACCTGAAAGCTCTAGAGCAAAAAAGAAGAAATTGTATCCCAAAGGATTAAAGGGTAAGAATTAATGAAACTAACTAAATAAATAAATAAAATACAAAAAAGCAAATAATCAAAAACAACACAAAGAATAAATGAAACAAAGAATTGGTTCTTTGAGAAAATCAGTAAGATTGACAAAGCCTTAACCAAATTAGAAAAAGTTAGAGACTAGTAAGTTGCTGGAGCTTTATGGTGCCATACCAAAATGAATTACTTATATTTGCACAATATTTCAAACCCAGCAGCTCATAGAAGGCAAAGATTGAAGAACCAAATTACCAAAATTAGAGACTAAAGAGGGGTCATAATTACAGATACTGAGGAAATCTAATAAATCATAAGAACATACTTTAAAACCTATACTCCACCAACTTGGAAAGTCTAAAGCAAATGGGAATTTTCATTGATATCTACCAATGTTAAATAAAAAACAGATAAGCAATTTAAAAGACCTATAACCCATAGTGAAACAGAATCGGTCATTAAATGTCTCCCAATTTTAAAAAAAGCCTCCAGGTCAGATGGTTTTAGAATTTGACCAGATTTTCAAAGAGGAATTCATATCAATACTCCTCAAATTAGTCTTTAAAACTGAAACAAAAGAGACATTGCCTGATTCTTTTTATTAGCGCACAGTTACTTAATACATAAATTAAATAAAGACCCAACAAAGACAGAGAATTACAGACAAATTTTCCTTATGAACATAGGTGCCAAAGTCTACATTAAATACTTGCAAACTGAATCTGAGAACACATAATTCCATGATTAAGTAGGCTTCATCCCATAGAGTATAGTCAACATATGTAAATCACTAAATGTAATCTACCCCATACACAGACTGAAAGAAAAAAACTACATTGGGTGTAGATAGGGCCTTTGATAAAATACAACACCCCTTCATTATAAAAATCCTAGAGAGGCTTGCGATACAAAGGACACATCTCAACATAATAAAGACAATTTGCTACAAGTTCACAGCCAGTATCAACTTAAATGAATGGAAATGCAAAGAAATGCCACCAAAATCAACAACATGACAAGGTTGTCCACTCTCTCCATATCTATTCAATAAAGTATTTGAAGTCTTAGCTAGTATAACTGAAGGAGCTCAAGGGGATACATACAGGAAGGGGAGAAGTGAAAATATCCTCATTTGATTGTATATATAAATGACCCTAAAAATTACACCAGGAAATTCCTGCAGGGATGAACACTTTCAGCAAAGTATCAGAATACAAAAGATCTCACAGAATTAGTAACATTCCTATGTATAAATTACAAATGAAATGGGAAAGATATTAGGGAAACAATGCCTATCAAAAAGCTTCACTTTTATAATGTAATAAATATATTTTATTTATAATAATAAATAATACATTTATAAATTATATATTTATTTTTATTTATTATATTATAAAATATCTTGGGTAACTCTAGCCAAGTATGTGAAAGACTTGTATAGTAAAAACTTCAAGACATTGTAGAAAGAAATTTTGAAGCTATCTGAAGATGGAAAGATCTCCCATGTTCATGGATCAGCCCAAAATATATTGACTCCATTAAATTCTCCCCCCATCCCCTGAGCTTAGGGAAACACTGTGGGAAGGGAGTTGTCAAGATTGTAAGAACCAGAGGGGATGGAGAACACCAAGGCCTTCTAAACACAGCAAGACTATTGCATATACGAACTCACAGAGAACCTGGAGGTCTGGGCCAGATGGGCTTCTCACACTGATAGGGGAAGTACACACAACATGCAAAGATGCCTCCAGTTGATAACTGCTTGCAGGAGAAAATAATTTTCTCTAACAGAGTCTCACTGAGCATATAAACCATTTATAAAGACAGACCCCATATCCAGCAATAGACAGGACACTCAAAACAAACTCAACAGATATTTGGAGGTTCTTTGTCTCATAATGCTTTAGATATTTCTTCCCCCCTCTCTCCCTCCCCCTTCCTTCCTTCTTTCCTTCTTTCCTTCTTTCTTTCCTTCCTTCCTTCCTTCCTTCCTTCCTTCCTTCCTTCCTTCCTTCCTCCCTTGTTCCTTACAGGCCTTTTGTGTTTATATTATGATTTCTAGTGTATTTTTATGGGTCTTCTGTGTGTGCAAACATGTGTATCTCTGTGTCTGTGTGTACTTTTCTGCTTTATTGTTGACTTTTTTTTCTTTTGGTAGTTTGTTTGCATCATCCTATTCTGGTTTGTTTGTTTTTAATTTTGTCTTATTTTATTTCATTATTATTTTTTAGGTTACAAAAAATTGGGAGGATCTGAGAGGAGTTGGGGAGGGGAGACCATGATCATAATATATTGTATCAAAAAAATCTGTTTTTAAGGAAAAAGGAAATGTATTCAAATATTAAGTTTACATCAGATTCTTTAGAAAGAAAACTAAATTCTGAATAGAAAACCTAACCTCCCTTGGACTTCATATTCTAATAAAATATTTTAAAATGATAAATTATAAAATTTGACCACATAATAAATAAAATGATTGATTATTAATTAAATGATGATTCCCAATTTTAAACCAGACAGAGGGAAAATAAACCTCTTTTTGAAAAAAACCAAGACTCAAACTGATAGCTTCCTTCTCAATAGCCACACTGAAAGTGAATAGAAAATGGAGAAATGTTTTCCAAAACTCTGAGGGAAGTTATTTCAAGCCTAAAATTCTATAACCTAGCTAGCTGCTGATTTAGGCTAATGGTGAGATAACAGATTTCGGGCATGCAAGGTCTTGATTTTCTTTGTCTGCATCCATGTTTCTAAGAGATCATTGGAGATGTCAAAACACTACAACAAAGTGGTGAAGAACAAGATATCCAGATGCAGAAGGTTACCATAAGAGTGGGGCAAAGTCAGTCTAGTCTCTTCAACAGCTATGGAATAGCATTCTGGGGAGAAGTAAGTACCAGGAACAAAGGCTGGGACCTTAAGCTGGAACAGTCAGGCTGGCTAGGGAAAGATGTACCAAAGAAAATTAAATTGATAGATCATCTGCCATTTATAACATGTTAGAAGAGGTTTACACTCTTAGGGAGAGGTGAGAGTTGACTTAGTGGTAAGTTCATGAAACACTAAGCAATTACACAGAGATATACATGCATAATATTAATCCCCTTGATGTTAGAGTGTTATTCAAAGAAAGAAACCAAGACTCAGGCAAAAAGATTTTTAAAGTTGAAATATCCTTAATAAAAACAGTTATTTATTTTGGTGTTGTGGGTATGTGTGTGCATACCATGGTGTGTGTGTGTGTGCATGCCATGGTGTGTGCACATGCCTCGCTGTGTGCACATGTGAGGTCAAAGGACAACCCATGGGAGTGGGTTCTTTCCTTCCACCATGTGAAGCCCAGGGATCAAACTCAGGTCTGGACTTGACAGCGGGAGCCTTTTACCCACTGGAGTATCTTACTGACCCTCAGAAAATTCAAAGTTGTAACAATGTTACCATTAGAGTTATTTCTTTTTTAAAAATTGGATATTTTATTTGTTTACATTACAGATGTCATCCACTTTCCCCATTTCCCCTCCCTAGAACCCCCATCCCATCCCCCCTCCTCCTTTTTGCTTTTATACAATTTTAATTACATGCATGTATTAAGGTCAGTTCTAGGTTGAGGGTCTAGCAATACAATAGATGCAAAGAGTCAAGGAACAAGCAATACAGTAAACACAAATAGTCAAAGAAAAAGCAATGCATTAAACCCAATTACGTGAACACTTCTGTGATCACTGTTTCTAATGGCTTATCAGGATGACCAAAGTATCTGAGCCTACTTCCCTGTATTAGCCCAAGGTCATTTTCATGTTTGACACCTACTTCCTTGTTTTAGCCTTAAAATTTAGATTCCTGTCTGAAATTACTTCTTTGTTCTAGCCTCATGTCAGATTCCTGCCTGAAGCCTAATTCCTTGTCCTTGGCCCATGTCAGATTTTTGCCAAGCAGCCCCAAAGACAGGCTCAGTCTTGTTAATGAAATAAAAAAGGGTGACAGGCATTAAAGTTATTTCAACCAAAGTTATGGGCTCGCTTTACACCTGACTCTGGAGTTGGAAAGCACCACAACGCATGCCTCAGCAGAGAACGAGAAACAGAGGGAAGTGCATTGAAAGAGACAAAAATCATCAAAAATGTATAAACCTATTTGGGGGGGCAAGGGATAAAAAATGAACTAATGATTCTAGTGAATGTCTTATAGAAACATACCTTTAAATTACACATATGTGTCTTTTGTGAAAAGAGAGAACCAAGTTAAAGTACAAGGAGAATAGCTGGAAAACACATCAAGTAAGTCTAAGGAATCCATGCTGGCTTTGTGTGTCTCTGGACCACCTTCCTCTGTAAGCACCCAGTTAGACAACACTCCATAGGCTTGCCTCGAAATCATCTTCATGACTCAGCGTGGTTTAATAATTCTGAGGTCTTAATCATGGCAGAGGCACTTCATCACCAGGGAATGGATGCCTAGAGCTCCCATGATAAATAGTAATTGGTATGCTTACCGTCAAGGCCGTCCTGCCTCCACCCACCAAGAAACCCAGAACTTAAGCTATGCACATGTTAAGTGCATTGCAGAGCCTTTGAAGCCCAAGAATAGGGCTTCGCATTACAGTGCAGTTACCTTTGGCTAAAATTTTTCTCTCTCCCATTCATCACTTAGCTCCCCAAGCCCTGGACTCAGGTGGGAGACAGACTGAGCTATTTGTAAACTCCATTAATTACAAATATACAAAACCTGTCCTCTTGTACCATCCTTTTCCCAACAGTCAAACTCTTTTCTAAAGCCCGCATAAAGTAAGCTTCCCAAGTAGTATTAGCATTTAGAATACATACCAACTCCAATGATCACTGAGCCATTGCTTACCCATCCAAAGCAGCAGACATTAATGACTTCTTAAAAACAGCTTTGTCTGGCTTCCTACAGTCCCTCTAGAGACTTCAGAGAACACAGCGAAAGCACAGAAACCTTGCTTTATTCTTGAGGAGAGTCTAAGCACATTTTTATTGTCACAGTTGGGGGGTGGTGTCCTTGTACATTGTTGCTGTGTAGTTTTAATAAGTGGACTTTCCTACCACCATCTTTACTGACTACCTCACCCTCTGCCCCTGATTTGACCACATTCTTGCAGATGACAGTCCCCAAGCACCCAAGACATGTCAAACAGACTGACAAAGACATGCCCATAAATGGCCCAAGTGGGGATGGGGGGTGGGGGAGGGTGTATTCTCAACTTCTGTCACCTTTCCCTGTGGTCTGTGTCTACATGCCTAATGTCCCCATGGCTGTGAATTTGATATACAGGACGACAGAAAAAGAAATGGGGCTAGGGAGAAGAGGAGCAGCAAGAGGATGAAGATGAGAAGGAAGAGAGGGGATAGGCACTTTGTACACACAGAAATGAATAGTTGTTTTCCTGCCTATGATTAATGTGTTTATGGTCAGGAGCGTGCTTCTTGGCCAATCTGGGGCATTAATGTTAGGTAACCAAAGTATTGACTTTATTGCCCAGGCAAGGAGTCCCTGCAGGATTCAATCTTACTATAAACTAGTAACGAGCTATTTTGGTTTCCAGTGATATGTTTTTCCCCCAATATGTGAATTTTATTGTTATCATTGCCTTCCATCCTCTTTTTATATTGCATGTCTTAGAGACACATAGCCCATCACTCAACCCATGTTAAATCCTCATATGACTGATGGTGTAGGTGGTCCTGTTCTCTAGGAATGTGGCACCTGAGAACAGAATTCAGTGACAAGAATAGACTTTAGATTTTTTTTTCTGGAGGATGGAGTGGCAATGTTTTGGCTCAGCACAAGCCCTTTTGAGGGTGTTTGTATGAGGAGGGCTGTCCAGGTTTACATGTGTTGGGTAGGCAAGGCCACACTGCAGGTACGTATTGCCTGACCCATTTATTCCCCTCACCACTGTGATTGAATGAAATTTACTGTTTCCCACAAGCCTCTGATAAGGGTTACGATCAATTAAATCAATAATATCAATCCTATGATTCTTGCCATGATTATTCTGAGAGAGCTTGTCAACAGTCTCAGGACACCCCCTCCCCCCAAGTCCCCAACAAAAATCTCCAAATAAACTTTTGGTGGTTGTTGTTGCCTATGAGCCAAGCAATTTCTCCTGGTATGTAAAAAGAGGCCCATTATTTCAGTAGAGGTTCCAGAAGGTTCATTAACTTCTACTTATTAGACATTTTTGTTGTATACTACAGATGTTAGTGGTATTTGGGACAGAGCTGAAAACAAACAAAAGAAATAATGTGTGTCTTCAAGAAGCTTATGTGAAGGGACCGAGATCTTACAAAACACATTGATAAAAACAGGTGATACTGGGTCATGATGGGTTTCATGTCAACATTTGAATAAAGTGGCTAGGTAAAGCTTAGCCCATGTCACCTCATGGGAAGTGGCAGATCCATTTGGAAATAAGCATAGCAGCTTCAATGAGGCATTGCTGTGATATAATTGCAAAGTTGTCTCCGAAATATGTCGGAATATGTGAATGAAAAACTAAGGAGAAATAGCTATTCAGATCATGACTGAATTTTTTGCATTCTTGTGAGATGGATTTTTTTCCCTCTGTCCTCATGACTCTGGTAATTACAAGAGTTCCCAGACCTGTGTGTACCGTGCAGTCTTTGAGTTTGTGGGACTGCTGTCATTATCAGAATGTATTTCTGAGTGAATAGTGTCAAATGCTTTTCTGATTTCTTGAGTGCAATTTTCAGAAACATCCTCCTTTTTTGTTCCCCTGTGGCAATATATTTCCCAAAGCTAACTTCTTATAAATGTATCTTCTCTTTGAAATTAGGAGGCAGTGTGGCAAAACCAGATGTAGATATACTTACAAATGAAATAGCAGGTGTTTTGGGCTAGGCATTTGGAAGGATGATTGGAGTCATTCTGTGGATAAGTGGCAAAGAAGTAGGTGGCAGTTTCTATCAAAGAAAACACAAACTAAGCAACAGTTTGCTTTTTAGGTATCCTAAAATGTGGACTGTGATAATGTCTAAGAACTACTTAATGTTAAAATTCACAGCATTATGATTTGCCTTTGATAAAAAAAATATGCATTAGAATATCTGTCCATGTTAATTAGGTAAAGTTTAGGAAGGCACACATTGTTTTTAATGGCTTGAAGCCTTGTTTAAAGATATATATCCATTTAACACACATAGTGATTATTAAATATTATATTTTATTTGCAATTTTAATTTCATGGGGGCAAGATGGAGAATGAGGTAAGAAAGCAAATGCCTTCCTACACGTGGAGCATTTTGTTGCTAAGGGTGGTAGAGCTGAACTATCTAGCCACAGACCCAGCTGTGACTATTTTCCTAGGCAAAAACAACCCTCAAGAAGAAATAGAAACACTCGCAACCCCTCTTTACAAAGCAACGTCAACAATCAAATCCCTATTTTCACACCACACAGAGCTCATGTAAACTATTAAATGGCTGGTTTATAAAGTACATGTTAATTGTCCCCATATTTTGTGATGTTCCTGAGTGACTTAATAAAAACGACTGCAGTAAATAGATGGTGAAGTTACGCATGTTTCACAGATGCCTTTCTGCTCTTCTTCATGCCGGTGTTTTCTCTCTTTATAGATGGTCAGCATCTTTACAAAAGCCAATCTAACATTCTTGCACTCGCCTGAGAGGCATGCTTTTGCTAGCAGTAATTAGCAATCCTACAATGAGGAACATGGTTAATTTCTCAGGCAACATAACTTGCATTGATTTAATAAATTTGGGGGTTAACTTTAAATGGTTTCTGTAATAATTGTTTAGTATTCGCCACCAAGTCTGCACTGGTCAGCTCATGCTCTGGGGAATTCCATATTTGTCTCATATATTCGGTTCATCTTTGTGCAACTATATTGGCTAACTTGCAAATTTCTCTGTAGTATGCCCGGTTGGTTATATTGAGAAAGCAGCAACTCTCTGGGGGATAATGCCTCATCTCCACCAATCAGGATGTAGTTCATGATTCATTAGGTGTACTGGCTAGATTATTTAACTTAATTCAATATAAATTATTTAATTCTTCCAGCCTTCCTGGTGTTCAATATGAATGAAACAATTATTCCTGGACAAAATCATCCAAATAACACCACACAGTTTTACCAGGCCCCAAGATAGCCATTAAATCCCAGCTAGCCACTGCTTTACATAAAGTTTGCATGCTGAGTTTTTGAGGGAATAATATTCCTGAAATTGTTTGGATTCAGTAAGATTATGCTATTCTATATTTAATGAGAGAACATCCCAATTACATAGCAACATGAGAAATCATAAAATATTTCTAGGTAGCAACTTTGCCCTGGTTTCGTTGTTTATTCTTGTCCATGGGGGAAAGGAAGAACTCTGGGAGTTTCTGTGACTTTTTTGTCTTTTAATGCCAAGATTACTGCTGGGAACCATTCTTACAGGTTAATTCTGCTTCTTGCTTTCATGTCTAATTGGTCAGTGGTTAGTGAACAAGGATGTACCACTGATGTGTTAGCTTTCTGTTAGTGTGTTAAAATACCTGAAGTAATCCACTTAAAATGGGGGTTTCTTTTTTGAAAATTATTTTTAATAATGTATATATGTGTGGATGTGAGTTAGGTGCCCATGGAGGCCAGGAGATGTCATCAAATTTCCCAGAGCTGGAGTTACAGGTGGTTTTGAGCAGCCTGATGTGGGTGCTGGGTCTTCAGCAAGGGCAGCAAGTGCTCTTGAGCCATCTCTCCAGTCCTGAGGAAGGGATTATTTTAGTTGTCATTTTAGTCCATGGTCATTTGAGCTTTTGAGCTTGTGTCTGGGCAAATCATCATGGTGGGGAGGACGTGGTGGAGGAAGCTGACAACTTCATGGTATTCGGGAAGTGGAGAGAGATGAGGATGGACTGGATTTCTAATAGCCTCCTCAAAAGTAAACCATCAATGACCTAACTCCCTCCCACCAGACACCAGGTCCCAGTTTTCACCACCTAGTTGCATCATTGGCTGGTGACCAGGTCATTGACATATAGGACTCTTGTAGACACTTATGCAAACTTTAGGCGCTTGTATACGTTTTGTGCTAAATGTATGTCATATGATATGTGTCTGTACACCTTGTGTCTGTTGTTGTAGATTGGGCTCCATGGAAACAAATCTTTGAGATGGAGAATTGTAGGATTCTTCAGTTAGGGTTGGTGGGGGACAAGTTCCTGTGAATGCCACTGTGACTGGGGATCAGCCAGTGCTGCAGAACACTATGGAGCTGGCATAGTCTTCACAGGTGGCTTGGACTGAGACACAAGGTTTATGCCTTTGTACTTCTGTCCCAGCCACTCACCAGCTGAGGGCGACTTCCCAGGATAGGTATGACCTCATGGATTTTAGCAAGCTTGCAGCAACTTGAGTAGCTCTGTGCTAAGAGGACATCTTGAGGCACCATCAGTCTATCATATCTCTCTGGAAAACCTGGGTGAGGAATATGAAAGACACAAGACCAGGAGGGACAGCATCATTTCCTTCTCTGCTTTGTCCTTGTCACAGAACTCAGCTTTAATCTGCAGAAGCACAACGAATTCCCTTCTTTGCCCTTTCCTCACTCTCCCACCTTTGACCTGTACAAGGCCAGGGATGTGGAAAGGTAGGCCCCTAGAGAATTCTGACCCTGAAGAAGTACAGACTGTGTAGTGCAAATCCTGGGAGACTAAACCTGAAACATGGGATGTGAAATTACTGAAGTCTGCATAGAAACCCAGGATAAAATGGCCCTCGAGAAAAGAGAAGAGGAAGCAGAAAGAAGCAATTCAATTTAAGAGGGCTACGGGTTGTAGATTCTGCCTTGTTGCCTTCACTCATTTCTTGCTGAAGTCAGAAAGGGGCACTTGGGCACTTGCAGTGGCATTTGTCTTGCTACCTGGACTCTATCACTACCTTCAGTTTCCAGTAGGTGTCTTACAGCATCAATGAGGAGGCTGACTTTTATATCCAAGCATATTCCTCCTCACCCACATTAGCTTCTTCTTATCCATGTTGCACTGTTGTCTGTCTATGATCCTTTCTTCCATTCACTATTTACTGAACTACTATGAATCTCCCACTCTGCTTAGTATGCCCCGATTGGTTACCTTGAACTTCTGACACTTGTTTTGCCCCTCCCTCCTAGTTCTTGTCTATTGCCTGACTTTTACCTTAGCTGACCCTTGCCATCACTGTCTGAATATATGTTGAGTTTGGTTGGGACCCTAGTTTCTGATGAAAATGAACTTATCCTCATGTGACAAGTCTGACTTGATGCCAACTGTCTCCAGATGAGATCTACAAAAGGGTTTCTGAAAAAATATTTCAGTTTTCAACTCTCTACCCATTTCCTCCAATCTCAGATAATTTCCTCATACCTGATTCCCACTGCTATCTAAGATGCGCAAAAGATGAATATGCCTGGGTGACAATGACTGTATAAAGCGCTGCATGGGGCCTTCTGGTCTGGGCCCAAGCACTGAGCAGATCCTGGGTGGCAGCTCTGCCCCCAATCTCACAGAACCCAGAGCAAGCAGGCATCCCAGGAGCTCTAACCAGGCAGTATCTTAGGTAAGGAGACAGCAACACCCACCTCAAACAGGGAGTAACTGGGACCCACAAGGACCCAGGAAGTGACTCCTGGCCTGGAGCTCTGGTTCCTTCCTGTCTGTGCCTGAGCACTGAGCAGATTTTGGGTTCCAGCTCTAACCCCAGTAGTAACACCCACCCCACACAATTCTGATACAACCAAGATAATAGGAAAGACAGGCTCCAGTCAGGGACAGGGCAGGTAGCACTAAGGAGATCCAGATGGCAAAAGGCAGACTCATGAACATAAGCATTAGCAATCCAGGGTACTCGGCATCATTAGAACCTAGTTCTCCCACACAAGAAAGTCCTGAATTCCCCATATCACTAGGAAAGCAAGATTCAGATTTAAAATCACTTCTAATGATAATGATAGAGGGATTTAAGAAGGACATAAATAACACTCTCAAGGAATTTGAGGAGAACACAGGTAAATAGGTAGAAGCCCTTAAAGAGGAAACACAAAAATCCCTTAAAGAATTACAAGAGAACACACACACACAAAAAAAAAAAAACAGGTGAAGAAATTGAACAAAACCATCCAGGACATAAAAATAGAAGTATAAATAATCAAGAAATCACAAAGGGAGACTACCCTGGAGATAGAAAACCTAGGAAAGAAATCAGGAATCATAGACACAAGCATCACCAACAAAATGCAAGAGATAGAAGAGAGAATCTCAGGTGCAGAAAATACCATAGAAAATATTGACACAACTGTCAAAAAGAATGCAAAATGCAAAAAGTTATTAACACAAAATATCCAGGAAATCCAGGACACAATAAGAAGACCAAACCTAAAGATAATAGGTATAGATGAGAGTGAAGATTCCCAACTTAAAGGGCCAATAAATATCTTCAACAAAATTATAGAAGAAAACTTGCCTAATCTAAAGAAAGAGATGCCCATAAACATACAAGAAGCCCATAGAATGCAAAAATAGACTAGACCAGAAGAGAAATACCTCCTATCACATAATAATCAAAACACCAAGTGCACAAAACAAAGAAATAATATTAAATGCAATAAGGGAAAAAGGCCAAGTAACATATAAAGTCAGACCTATCAGAATTGATTGATCAGAATTGTAGTGTTTCATTTACATACCCCACTCGGGAGGGGTTGGCACCAAAACTAAGTTGGCCCAAGGATGACCGAATGTGCAGTGCACTTGTTTATCAGTAGATCATATCAGAAGCCTGTGCCATCTTTACCAGCCGAGTCAGGTCGGTGGCCTACAGGAATGGGAGGATGGTGGGAGCACACCCTCATAGTAATTGGAGGAGGGGGATGGGGTAAGACGTTAGGCATCAGTGGAAGTGGTGGGCCTTGGTGCCTGAAAGTTTGGATTCCTTAGTGTTGGGGAATTTGAGAGCAGGGAGGCAGAAATGGGAGGATGGTGGAAGCATATCCTCATAGAAACTCCCAGAATTATATGGATTAGACATGACAGAGGCAGGCCGCCAGAAGACTAGATTCAAGAATTCAAACAAAAAATTATCTTGATACTAAAATTTGTTTTGAGAATTGTATATTGCAGAATACACAGCCTTGGTGTATCTACTCATCAGGCAAGCTGAGCAGACCTGCTGGAACCTCTGATGTCCTGGAATTCCAGCTGGATGCAGTGAAGACACTGTGTCAGAGGCTTATCAATTTACTCTTCCCCCTACCCCTCTTCTAATATCTCAATGCCCATAATCAGCTTGAAGAAGTTAAGGAAGAGTCGGTGCCCCTATTCCCTGGGCTTGGGGACTAAGGTGGTTAATACTGGGCTGTTTTTCTAGGGAAAAGTAGTGGTTTTGTTGGAACAGGGAGGATTAGCTAGGATTTATTGCTTAGCCATAACTTATTGGTAGAAATATGTATAATTGTTATTAAGATGAAGTTAAAATTTCTTAAATGGTACAAAATTTACTTTGATTTTAAATTTAAGGTTTTCATTGGTATGAGCTTCTTATTGATATAAAAGTGAGATGAATATTGATACTTTCATAGGCATTGTGCCTGTATAACACATTTAGGAATAGAAGGCTTAAACCCTGTCCTTCTTTAACTTTTTAAAACTGATTTGAGATGGTTAGCCTGTGAGTTAAGGGCCTATAGCAAATTCATGGCTTTGAGTTTACTGTTAGGGTGTTTTCTATATTTTATTTAGAAATAGCTGAGAGGAGTTAACAGACAACAGTTCAGATTACCTTACGTGGATAGTTGGTTTTGAAAACATCAGAAGTCCACAGAATTGATGTTACAAACATTTCTATATTAATGTTCATTTTGATTAGAGACCTGTCTGCTCCTGACAGCTTCCTGTCTTGGATTCTAGGAAAAAATTGAACATCTTTGGAGTTACTCTAGTTGTGATGAGACAGCCACTAGGCAAGAATTGCCTCTTGCCTCTTTTCATCTACAGACAAGTTACTGTCCAGAAAAGGACATACTTGTGGAGTAGTTAACAGATTATATCTGCCAAGACAGAGTAATCAGCTCTTAGTAATTCTGCATTACTAGGTCTGTCAGATGGTCCTGGGCCAGAAGGCTGAAGATTGGATGCTCCAACATTTTGTAGTATAGGGACTGTCCAGGTGTTCAGCGGTTTCTATATATTTGCTAAGTTTTAGAAGCTATGCTTTTTGCTTCCCATAATTTCAGTTAACTCAGTCATTCTGGATTTCTGATGGGGTTGAAAACTTATAGTCTCATAGCCAATCCTCGCTATTTACTTTGAAGAAAAGATTTGAGAGGATGGTTTTCAGCTGACATTCATTCTAAAGCCAAGAAAAAAGCCAGGTTCAGATCTAAGTCTTTTAGTTAGGAGAGATGACAGAGGCTCGGTTTAGTCAACAAAATGATGGACTGAGTATTAGGTCTATCTTGTACCTTACTGACACAAATTGGTATAGTTATGCTCTAACTGTATTTTGAGAGAAAAGTTTTATTTTAACAGGAAGGGTATATACATGCACATAGTATGTTTTGATGAAAGTCATATTCCCTTCCCTTAAACTTCTCTTCTATCCTAACCACTACTTTTCTTTCACGACTTTGTGTTGCTGTTGTTTGATATTTTGTTTTTATCTCACTGGGTTCAGTTAAAGCTGCCTGTGTGTGATGGGTGTAAGACCATATACTGGAGCATGTGCAGCCTCCCAGGGGCCACATCTCTGAAGAAAAACTGACTCTCTACCCCAGGCTCTCTAGCAGTCAGTGTTTGCTGATTGCTTGGCAGGTGGGAGTGGGCTTCAGGAGCCACTCTCCCATATGCTCTGAGATTCGGCTGGCTTGGTCTTGTTCAGGTCTTCTTCATGCAATCTTAAATGCTGTGGGTTTGTGTGTGAAAAAGAATTATTTGACTTACAGATAGTTATTTGCCCCCTTGCCACTTTTATTTCCCATCGAGGGACCAAATATTAAATAATTGTTCCATTTGGAAAACATTTTTGAAGTTTCTGGTTTTGTCCTGGCCCAGTTGGTTTAGATATGGTTCATTTCATTGAATTTTAAAAGTAAAGTCTATAGTTATTATTAATAATCCTGACAGGATATATTGGAGAGGATATGATGAGAAATGAACACTCTAGTCACTGTTGTGGAAGGTGCAAATTAACACAGCCATTGTAGAAAACATTTGAGAGATTCCTCAGAATTTAAAAGTAGACCCATATGACCCAATTATTTCACTCCTGGGCATATACCCAAAGAACTCTATATGTGATCATAGAGATATCTGCACCCCTATATTTACTGTTGCCTTATTCACTAGAACAAAGAGTCAGAATCAACCTCCTTGTTTATTAACAGATGATAGATAATGTATAGTACACACACATATATACACACACACGTACATACATGGAATACCATTCAGCTCTGAAGAATGTGGTCACCAAATTTGCAGGATTATAGATAGAATTTATAACATTCAGTGATGTCACACAGTCTCAGAAAGAAAGAAAAAGCAATGTTCTTTATATGTGGTATCTAGCCATTAGTAAATGTATATATGTAAATATTATGTACTCTACATGGGTACAGCATAACATGTAGAGAAAAGAGAATAAGAAAGGTCAAATATTAGAAGACGGGAGAAGACTGAATGCATGGAATGGATATGTGCTATGAGAGCTGAATATAATGCTAATTATTTTTCTAGTTGTAACTCTGTCCTGGATTTTTCATTTTGGGTGGTGGATGAGTGAATGAAAATATACTTGATAGTGCAAGTATAAAATCCAACAGAAGCTCCACGGCTTCTGTTCCTGACAGGTATTCTAACTGTAGAAAAGTTCGTTGAGTTGTATAGTCTCTGGGTCTGATTTCTTTCAGTGTGTAAGTTTTTAATTTCCAATGGTTTTTTAGTAATAAAGTTTAAAATAAATATAAACTAACTAAATGAAAACCAGTATTTCCTTGTTCAACAACATTGAATTTTTGTTGTATGGCTTAGTTCTATGAAAGTTTCTTATTTCATAGAGAGTTAGTCAACTGACTGTACTTGTTTTGACATTTCCATGTATCAATTTGTTTTGGCCCCACATACAAGACAGCAGAATAACCACATCTCCCTACATGCATTGCACCTCTTAGCTCTTGTAGCCCCATAACTGCCATATCATGCAGATACTATGCTTTTAAAATGTTGTTTTTATTTTAAATTATGTGTATCTGTGTCGGGATGTGTTCGCATGGTTACAGTGCCCCTGGAAGCTGGAAGAGGGTGAAAGATTTCCTGTAGCTGGAGTTAGACATGATTTGAGCTACCTCACTTGTTGCTGAAAGAGCAGCAAGTGCTTGTAACCACTGAGCTATCCTGTCAGCCTCAATACTGCTGCTTTCAATGTATAACTAGGGAAACAGAGGCAGAAAGAGGGACTAACTTTGTATCACTAGGATGTTCAGTTCTAAAACTCATGCTCTTA
Organism: Arvicanthis niloticus; assembly: GCF_011762505.2. Taxonomy (NCBI): domain Eukaryota; kingdom Metazoa; phylum Chordata; class Mammalia; order Rodentia; family Muridae; genus Arvicanthis; species Arvicanthis niloticus. The sequence goes on along the minus strand of NC_047676.1, from coordinate 46,497,204 downwards.
TCCATTAAATTGGACTACCTGGAATGATGACAGCAGAGTCCAATCATAAGTGACCATTTGCTTTCAAATACCTCCAAGTAACCCTTTGGGCACAGATGTGTGTGTTCATATATATGTTCATTCATAATTCTCTTGTGCTTGTTCAAGCCAGGAGACACCGCTGGTGGAAACTCCTTAGCTATGTAACTTAAACCTGCTTCTCTGTTTCATTTCTTTACTGACTTTCTGTATACTTTCTGTTTTTCCTTGACGATGTGCTGGGAGTCTCTTGACTCTACCTATTAATTTTCCCCCTTGCCATGATTTTTCCATTTAAATTTCTTAACAGTGTTATTTGAGTTAGTCATGATAGAACTTTTATGAAAGACTCAGCATGAAAATTAAGTTGCACTGCAAGGAATTATGGGTACAATTGGCAGGAAGAGCGTTTAAGAATCTCCATCGAGGTTCTCTAATACAGTCTATCTGTGGCTAATGCAATAGTCTGGGCTTGATTTATGATGATGTATTCCAAGGTATAAAATGCTGTTTGTGAATAGTTTAATAAGAGGCTATTGCTCCTAACTCCAAATTAGTAGTGAAGCTGGTTTCTGTTAGAGCAGACATTTGTGGAAGGTTTTTCTCTTGGTACTTAATAAAGTGAGTTCTTTTTCTCCATATAATACAAACTGTCAACTTGTAGCAGAGCTCTGGAGACTGACGCTGTATGCAAAGAATAAAAACACATCTCTGCTCATTGTTTATTTACAACGTTTTGGGGTACATATGGTAAAATCACTTTCCTTACAGTTCCCAGTTCAGTTTTTTTTCCCCCTTCTTGATTATATGTTAAAAATCTGTGCAAGCAGTTCCTCGGTATAGGCTTAACTGTGCGAATCTCCAAGCTGCTTTTATTCAATGACATTTCTAGTATTTTAATGAGGCTTTGACATTTTCACATGTTACAATTTTGTTTTATTTTTATATTCATCGAAGTGACTTTCATGTGGCCTTTGTGTGCTGCTGATTTACAGTTTCTAAAGGTGCTTAGAGACACCTATTCAGAGAGAAGAAGTACATTGGGAAATCACTCAGGATTCTCAGGGCTGGCGTTTAGAGGAGTGGATTTGTGAAAAGATGACTTGCAAGGCTTCAAGTACAGGGCTTTTGTTCCGAGAAACATCAAATATAGCTTCTTTTGAAATGGCAAAGGCTAAACTTGATTTAGACCTGGGATTGCAAACTCAATACCTGGAGGGCCCAGTGGGTAACATAAGTAAAGGAGGCAGTGCCAGAGAATTGCGGGGTGGGGTCAGTGGCAGGCAGGCCGCATCCAAAGAGGACAGTGCTGAATTGGCCATTTTTGATGGTTGCCAAGAGAGAATGTCCCGTGTTATTAGGCTTCTAAGTATTCTGAGGAAATATGGGAATCTGGGTGTTGAAAGGAGACAGTCTGACTTTTAACTCTGCTATTTCTGCTTAGTGTGTGTTACACAGGTGCTACATTCACAGTGAATGGATGAAGCTCTAAATAGACAGGAAGGCAAAGTATGGTTGGAGATTGTCCCAGAAAATAAGAACTTCACTCCAGGAATTTTCAATTGCCAACTGAGGCAGAGCATTGAGAAGCATTCTGCGGTAGCTAATGGCCAAAGCTGCACATTCATTGTTGTTGAAGACGTTCAGTTTTCTGGGGCGGGGGGGGGGGGAGGGCAGTATGGGTAGACAGGGCAGAGAAAGCTAACAGGGCAGGTGAGGAGTGGCACATCCCAAAAGGGAGGGAGAAGTAACATCTGGTTGGTGAGACCAGGGACCTTAACCATGAATATAGGCTTGCATTCAAAGATGATGAAACTGGCTGAGCCAAGGTAGGAAGGAAGGAAGGAAGGAAGGAAGGCACAGGTGTAAGAGGATGCTCAGAAAACAGGAACTAAAGTGCAAGTCAGGGGTGTTGTCAGAGGGAGGCAGGAAAGGAAGGTGAAGAGTCTCAGATGAGACACAGGTGCTAGACAGAGGAATTCATTATGCTTATTTTGGTGAAGATCAGCTATTGATGCTTGCTGCTTTGTTTAAATTATCACTAGTGGGTTTTATCATGTTATTTTCACACATGTATACTTTAATCATATTTATATCCTAATCTTTCTTGTTTCTTTCTGTTCCCCCCTACCCCTAGCTCCAGCTCCTCTTCTTTCCCACTTCCATGGCCCCCCGCCCCCCTGGACTTAAACATGATAGAAAGCATGCAGTTTTTTCCTTCCCCTTTAAGAGGGTATTTACATTAAGATGACAAGACAGGAGGCGGGGCCATTTGCTCTTTGTTCAGCTTGAGTTAAACCCACTTTCGGTCCCGTGTTGTCCATACAGTTGCAGCTTACCTGTGCATTCTTGGGTGGGATGGTCTGTAATCTCTGGTCCCAGGGGTTGAATTCCATCAGGTGACCATGCTTATTGCTCTGCAGCTGGGGCACCAGCCTGGACATGCAGCCATCATGGCCTCCTTGTCATGCAGCACTGGACTCACAAGCCCTCCTCATTCTTCCTGGCTGTTTAGAGTCTTCCAAGCAGAGGACGCAGTCAGGACGGGTGGCCTGGGTGAGATTAGAAAGGTGACAGGCCCTAGATCAAAGAGGACATTGCGCTTTTACGCTTATAAAGGGGGCAACTATGGGAGAGTTTGGAGCAAGACATGGAGGGTTCTGAACTTGATTGGTTAATCCCCCATCCCGTGTGTGTGTGTGTGTGTGTGTGTGTGTGTGTGTGTGTGTGTGTGTGTGTGTGATATGCAGGTGTGCTTCCCTCTGTGCATGCCAGAGATTGAAACTGAAGTGTCTTCAATCCCTTCTCTGCCTTGTTTTTTGAGACAGCCCACCCCCATCACCCAGGGCATCTGCTTCCCTCTGCTCACCAATGCTGAGGTTACAGCTGTAGCAGCTGCAGCTCCCTCCTCCTCCTCCTCCTCTTCCTCTTCTTCCTTCTTCTTCCTGGCTCCTCCTCCTCTCCTTACTCTTCTTTCTTCTCATCCTCACCTCCCCTCTTTCCTCCCTCTTCTCCTTTTTCTCCTTCTCCTAAGTTAGGATCTCAGGGTCTGAATTTAGGCGCGCTCATATCTGCATAACAAGCATTCTTACCCGGAGCCATCTCCCCAGCTCTAGATTTGCTTTCTCGGTTTGTTTTACTTACTTGTTATATCCTGCCTCATGTACTTTAAAACTATTCTTCTGTATATTTTTTCAAATATGTATTCTATTTATACATTTATTTTTGGTTTTGTTTTGAGATAGGGTCTCAAATTCATGATTCTTCTGCCTCACATAGAAAGTGCTGAAGTTACAGCTGTGTGCGAACACATTGTGTTTCTCCCTGTAGATTTTTAGTGTGAGATGTCACATTTCTGACTTCAAAAGCTCTTATTCTTATACTTCTGAGTATCCTGATTTATTTTATGAACGCACAATTGTCTTGTACATCCCACAAATACTGACTGCAGCTTTAGTAAATATTCCTTTTCTTTCTATCTTGACTTTCATAAGAAAAGTCACAAGACCTTAAACATGAAAGAACTCTGTATGTGTTTTACATTTAAGATTCAGGAACTATGCTGATCAGAAGCCTGGTTATTGGTATGGGGTTTATAAGTGGTAACTTATCTAGAATGATATCTTTGTGGCATTGCCAACTGTCAGTGAACTATAGGTTGGAGAATCCCCTAGTCTCCTGCACAAGTGGTGAAAAAGGCATACTCAGGAATGCTGTAAGCCCCAAATTCAAATTTCTGTCTTGGTGTAAAGACGTAGCTAGGGGCATCTTTAGGGAAATGTGTACCATTTTTCTTTAGAACTTCAATAAGGTATTTTATTATGTTACCCCACCCACTTTCTCACATATCACAGGGAAACTCAGAGGGTAATGGAATTTGTACCCATCTTCTGCAACCTGCTATCCTGTTCATTGTACTCCTGGAGCTGACTCAGGTATACCTTCCTGAGTTGGGGGAGAGGCTATCACAGTATCTGTTGTCTGCTTTAGATCACTCACACACACCTACCCCCCCCCATGTCCCCTGAAGTGGAGCTCTGTTGTCACTTCAGAAATACTGTTTCTCTGTCTGCTGTGTCCTGAGCAGACTCAGTGTCAGACAACCGTTCTCACTGTCTGAATCCCCTAATTCTTTGTGATATCTCCATGCCTGTATGGCAGGTCCCAAGGTTTGATTCAGAGCAGCAGAACCCAAAGCAAACCCTATACACACAACAAACTTGACAGTCTCTGTCTGTTCCCTATTTCTGTTTCCTTATTCAAATCCTTTGATCCTACCCTGCTTTATTCTGTGAATATCCCACCTTGACTGTATGCCAAGTGACAGACACCATTACAAGGTTTGTACTCTCATCTACTGTTGGTCCCCATCACTGTCTTTTAGGGGCCTGCTGGCAGTGGGAGGGCAATGGTTATAGGAGCCAGGAAGGTTCTTGTCATCTTGCAGTCACCCCTTTGACCATTCCTGGTGCCATATCTGGAGGGAAACATGTGGACTTGGCTGGAAAGCAAGAGAAAGGCCCCTTAAATGATGCTTTAGCGGTGCTCTGAAAGAAACATGCTGTTCTTCACAGTCAGGTTCTGGAAACAGTGAAGTGTAGATGACATTTCTTTTAAGCAATATGCAAAGTTTCCCCCAGAGAAAAGAGATTAGAAGACAACATTAATTATTTTCGAGACGGTGAGTCCTGATTTCCACTAATTGCTTAGATTTACCACCTGCCTATTCTGACTGGTGACATTCCAGTTGCAAGACTCCAGACCTGCACGCAGAAAACTCTTTCCTTTGGAAAGTGCCTGCTGGACCCTTCTGAAAGCTCTGACATGCAAGAAGGCCAAGCAAGGGCTCAGCATCTCAGTGAGGAAGTGGGAACCTACAGTCTTCTACAGCCATGTCTCAGCAGCGGTGAGAACTCAGGAAGTCCATAGCTGTAGGCTATGCCCTGGAGCCAGGGTCCAGGTTCAGACTCCACTACTCAGCCTCCCACTTTGGGAGCACGCATCTCTGCCTTCTGTGAGCCACATCACCTCTCCATGCCTTGGGGTTTTGGCTGTATTTGAACCCTTTTCAACTAATAGGCATCCCTACCTCTGCCCTCTTTTTTCCCTGAGGTGCATAGGATATTATTAGCACAGCCTAGAATCCAGACCACTCCCAGGAACACTTGTTCCAGGGGCTAACTTGGCTACTCCTTCCTTTCGTTCTGGATAGTCAAGGCCCTCTGCAGCAGGCCCATTTCTTAGGTGACTCCAGAGATCCTCATCTTCCTATGCTCTGTGGCCTCAAAAGTTTTGGGATGAGGATGTTAGGTCCCAGATTAGGGACAAAAAAATGAGGTGCCTAGTAACACATCAAAATTGACACTGGCCTCTGGGTTTTTCCAGCATCTCTCAGTACCTACCTATTACAGGATCCTCCTGGCTGGCATACCCCATCCCCTACCCTGAACTCTTCAGCCCAGGGGTTGGGCTGCCCTTCCCCCAAGCTGCTCTTCCCTTTATAATACAGCCATCACTTTGGACATGCAAGGTTTGTTTTTTTTTTTAACCCATTTCAGTGTCTTGGTCCAGGCCACCCCCTCTTTGTGGGTGTCTCATAAAGAGACACCTCTTTTGCTCTTCCTTCACCTCCCTCCTTACAAGCCTGGGCTCAGTCTGGCTGTTCACTCTGGATTCTTTCAGATGCCTCTGGCTGTGCTCTCCCAGTTATCAATGGTAAACCTTCTCCTCCACCAGACCTAGGAGCTGTCATGTCTTCCTTCTATTTCTTTTTTTCATTCAGATGAGTGTGGTGGTTTGAATGAGAAATAGCTCTCACAGGCCCATGCACTTGAACACTTGGTCCTCAACTGATGCCATTGTTTGGGAAAGTTATGGAGTCTTGTTGGAGGAAGTATGGATGGGCTTTGAGGGATTATAGCATGGCTTCACTTCATGTTCGTTAAGTCTCTGTCTCTGTCTCCCTCTCTCTGTCTCTCTTTCTCTGCTCTCTCCCTCTCTCCCTTTCTCCCTCTCTCTCTTCCCCCTCTCTCTCCCTTTCTCCCTCTCTCTCTTCTCTCTCTCTCTGTCTCTGTCTTTCTCTGTCTCTCTCTGTCTCTGTCTCTCTCTCTGTCTCTCTCTGTCTCTCTCTCTCTGTCTCTCTGTCTCTCTCTCTCTCTCTGTGATGTGATCTTCATGCTCTGCTGGCCTCTGGTTTCTGCTAATATGCCTTCCCTGCTACAGTGGGCTGAATCCCCTCTGGAACTGTAAGTTAAAAGAAACCCTTTTCACCTATAAGTTGCTTTTGGTCATGATATTTTATCACAGCAACATAAAAGTCACTGACAGAGTGGATAAAGTGAGTGCAGCTGTAATATACACCCTTGATCCCATCCCTGGATAATACATATTGTGTTAACTCATTGTGATGGTCTGAATAAAAATGGCCCCCACTGCCTCGTATATTTGAACACTTGCTCAATAGGGAGTGGAGCTACTTGACAGGGTTTAGAAGGTGTGGTCTTGTTGGAGTAGGTGTGGTGTTCTAGGAGGAAGTGTGTCACTGAGGTTGGACTTTGAGGATTCAAATGTTCAAGCCAGGTCCAATGTCTCCTTCCTTCCTCTTATTATTATTATATCATTAATAATATGTATTTATGATTTGTTAGACTGGTTTACAGGATCTGATCTGGGTAGTCCAATACTGGCTATTTTACACTGGAGAGGCCAAGAATTTCATAGCTGTTCAGTCCACAAGGCTGGGTGTCTGAGAAGGCCCAGTCTGGTGCAGAAGGCCTGTAGTATTCATGGACAGCTGTTGGTCTTGACCTATATTGGTATTCTGAAGAAGCTGGTTCTGATTCTGGCAGAAGAATGTTACAGCAACAGGCTAGTGAAGTTGCTAGAACAGGAGCAAGCAGGCACAAACAAGACCTTTCTTCTTCCATGTCTTTTTATCCAAGTTCCTACTGGATGGCACCATTCACAGTTAGCTTGGGTCTTTCTCCTTCAAATAATCTTAAGAAAATTCTTCACCCGAGTGCCCAGCAGCTTGTACGTGCTTCAGTTGATTTCAGATGCAATTAGGGTGACAACCAAGATTAGCTATCACAGGCATAAAACCTGGTTTCTGTGCCATTTCTAAGTTTCAAGAGCGCCTACCCAGACCCCTTGCTCTCTCAGTCTGATGCTATACCAAAATACCATGTTCTGCTTGGCTTAAAAAAAAAAAGAAGTGTATTCATTCTCTCACAATTAAAGATCAAGGTGCCAGCAGGGCTAGCCACTGACAAGGCTCTCTCCTTGGCCTTTATGTAAGCATCTTTGCGGTGTCCTTGTATAGTCTTGTCTCCTGGTGTCTCTGCATGTTCTATCTTTTCTTCTCCTAAGGACATCCCAGGACTCATCTAAAAGCTTCATCCTAACTAACTCACCTTTTTGAAGATTTCTTCCCAAATATATTCTGAGACGGTGGGAATTAAGGCTTCAATATATAAAGGGGTGGGAGGGTGAGAAAATTAGCCCAGAAGTTTCGTGTTCCTCTTATACCTGCTTTGGTAATAAGCACGCTGAAGCTAGAAGTGGCTAAGCTAGTGTGGGAATGTACACTTCTCTAAATTTTTATTTTCTTTTCCTCTACGGCTCCATTCCTTGGGTTTGATCCATACTTCCTACTAATTACATGGTTCAATTATTTGTGAGGATGGCTAGACTATTTTTTCCTACTCTAGGCGAGATTTTCTTTTTCCTATAATGAAAAAGCTTCTGAGTCTCTTTCTCTGAAATGCTCATGCCCGGTTCTTTGTTTTATTACATCTTATCTTTACACTCCAGTGAGAATCTTACTTTCTGGCTAGGCTTATATTTTTCACGTTGCCTTGAATAACTTCCAAGTGAATCCATAGCTTTCCTCTCTTCAGAATCATCGCTTAAGCCCACCAGGATCTGAAAAAGCTCATTGCATTAATGTTCTTCCAGTATTTCTTGTCATCAGCCAAACCGGGCCAGCTCAGACATTTCTGTCGAAGTCTCTTTAAGGCCAAGATTTTATTGCATTCCCTTGCTTTTGTCCACCGTGTTTTAGCAGCTCAAAGGGGCCCCATATCTCTGGCACCCCATGAATAAATGAAATCACACACTGTAATCACGACAGTAGGGCACTGACTCCTCCACCTGCCTACCGAGTAAACTGCTCTTTGGACTGTTTTGCAAAATCCTAACGACTCACTGGAGGTTTCTTTCCACCTCCCTGATTCCAAGCCCAGTAAATTATAAACATATTTTATTTAACAAATTCATTTTTTACTACCATAGTCAACTCCTATCATGGTGGTTAAGGTTCTGTTTGCAGGTTCATAACTTGGCTATAAAATTTTGCTTCAGGCGGGTACTTTGTTCTAATGACTGCTGGCACAAAAATGTCATTATTAGAACCCTTTTTCTTTTAAGACCGAAGAAAGTCTTTTTTTAAAAGTGCTATGGCTTAAAACCCCAACTTTTCAAACTCTATTATTTTGTATTAAAGATGAGCTTGTCCCAAACTTTAGCAGCAACAGCCAACTACCTAACTCTCAAGATTCAAAAAAGCAGCAGAGCATGGAATATCTTCATGGGTGGGTGCTACTCAGTGGGGTGCTAGTTGTATTTTGGGGGTCAGTTTTCCTTGTGAAAAGCCTATCTTGTACAAAACAAGTCACACATTTAGCATTCCTCATGTCTGTTTGTGATCTGTTTCCATTCCCTTCTCCTCAACAAATTGAAAGCAGGAGATCGCTGGGTGGACCAACAGCAGTCGTATGCTCTCTGTTTCATCCCATTCCCATGGAAGACTGACATCTCAATGCAGTACCGCCGTCTGTTGCTGGAGGTAAGATTAAATCAGCCCAGCTACCTGCTTAGCCATCGGTGGAACCTAGAAGCTTAGTCTCAGGATTCTTCTGCATGTTATCTGCTCATCTTTTCAATTGGCTGCTGGCTTCCTCTAGAGGTTGGAAGCTGCCTGGTTGCTCTTTCTATGTCAAGTGATTCCTGGTAGTGAGCAGAGAGGGACCTGCTCTCTTTGTTTCCATCAAAGTGGCTCGGCCTTCACTCATGCTCAAAGGTCTCTGCTTTTCCATGTTGCTGTTCCTATAACAACCAAACCTTGATAGTGGCCCAGTTTGTGATGACTTTTCATGATGTCTTGGTGCAGAAACTGATAAATTGGAAAAGATACAGTGAAGCCTCACATCTAGATGGCTCTTTCTATGACGAGTGCTACTGGTTAGCTGCTGGGTGTTGGAGTGGTCAGGAATGATCTTGGGGAGGGTTTGGTGTGTGAGCACACTGGGTATGGGGAGGATCACAGAGCAGTTGCTGTTTGCGAATCAAGGTTAAAATACTTCATGTATTTATAGGTGCCGTTTTAGTTAAGGTTTTACTGCTGTGAAGAGACACCATGACCAAGGCACCTCTTATAAAAAACAACATTTAATTGGGGCTTGCTTACAGGTTCAGAGGTTTAGTTTATTATTATTAAGGCAGGAGCATGGCAGAGTCTGGGCAGGCTTGGTGCAGGAGGAATTGAGAGTTCTACATCTTTATCTGAAGCCTGCCAGCAGAATACTGCTTCCAGGCAGGCAGGACCAGGATATTAAAGTCCATGCCCACAATGACACACCTACTTCAACAAGGACACCTCCAAATAGTGCCACTCCCTGGACCAAGCAAATACAACCCATCACAGGTACATTGCCGTGCGCTCTTCTTGTAACTACTGAAGATTTTTCTTTTAACTAGAGACTCCTAGGTCTTTGCATCTTGATGCCTTATTTGAAAACAAAGCTGAATCTTAGGTACCATGGCTTGCAAATGAGAACTAACTTTAATTTTTTATTTTATTTTTTATTTATGTGTGTGTGTGCTCGTGTGTGCGCACGTGCACGTGCCTCTGTGGGTATATGTATGTTTGTGTAGCTGCCTTTGAAGATCAGGAGAAGGCATCAGCTCCCCTGGAGCTGGAACTATAGGAGGTTCTCAGCAGTCTGATGTGGGTGACAGAAACTGAACTCTGGTCTTCTACAAGAGCTGTATATGCTCTTAACCATGAGCCATCTTTCCAGTCAACATTTTTTATTTTTATATGTTACATTGAAGGTCCCCATTTTGTCAGACAACAGTCACATATATTTTCTTTTTAATGTTATCATAACTGAAATTTATTCCAATGCTATTTGAAGAAGACTTTTTTTAAATTTAAAATTCTCATGCCATTTTTAAAATTTTACTCTATTGATCTTTCTCTGTACTATTTCATGCATCTGTGTATAACGTCAGCCCCGTGGTTTTGACTGTTGTGACATCACTAACAGGATTGTTATTAGATTAGCACATCTTCCATTTTCAGAAGCTCTCGGCTGTTTCTCTAAAGTCACTCTTGTGCATTAAAAACAATAACTTCCGAAGTCACCACTATTCTTTTTAAATACACACTCTTATTCCACAGCCCAGGCTGGCCTTGAACTTGTAATCCTCTTGCCCCAGAGGCTGTGTGTGTGTGTTTATGTCTGTATGTGTGTGAATGTATGTGTGTCTATGTGTGTATGTATTTATCAAATTCCCTCTCTCTGAAAACCTCTGCCAATCTCATTTTAAAAAATTAGAATTATAGAAATATCAAGAAAAAAGACTTATTACTCTCTGTTTAGTCTCTCTAGTTTGAAATATTATGAATTTGTCTTAGTATTATTATGGTAGTTTGAATATTCTTGGCCCAGGGAGCGAGTGGCATTATTAGGAGGTGTGGCCTTGTTGGAGTAGGTGTGGTCTTGTTGGAGGAAGTGTGTCACTGTGGGGGTGGATTTTGACAGAACTTCCTCTTAGCTGCCTGAGGATCCAGTCTTTTCCTGTGTGCCTTCCGATCGAGATGTTGAACCCTCAGCTCCTCCAGTGCCCACCTGAATGCTACCCCACTTTCTGTCTTGATGATAGTGGACTAAACCTCTGAACCTGTAAGCCAGCCCCAATTAAATGTTGTTTTTCACAGCAATGCAAATCCTAACTAAGATAATTATAATCATTTGTATCTTTTGCAAATTTTTGTGACAAGAAAGCAGCTGTACCCCTCACTGACCCTTTTGCAAGGCTGATTGACTGACTGGAACTTCATTGATTATGGAGGGGTTGGGATGTTGCAGGTCCAAAGTCTAGTTACAGTTTATCTTCTGCTATATTTAGCTCTATAAACAGCCATTTCATGCCCACCTCTGAGTCTTACTTAGCACCCTATGACTGACAGTTAAAGCCTTTTGTAATGTATTAACATCAGTTCCCACCAACCAAAAAGCTCAGAGTGTCTCCTGATAGTATCTGAGGACTATGATAGAGATTTCTCCACGAAGCTTTAACTACCTACCTACTCTTTCCACCAATGTATTTGAAAAATATCTTGATTTATGACTTTTGGTACTATACAAATGTCAGGAGACTCCATCTAAGCTGGAACATAGAATTTGGAGTGACTTAAATCTGCATTCCTGGGTCATGGTCACTCATATTTGGCTTCGAGATAAACTATCTCTTCTCTTTTTTGAGGTAAGAATTGTATTTTGCATCAATAATTTTCCTGTTTTCTTGAGGTAGATTTGTATTGCTTGTAGGGTCACCCATCATTCCCTGTTATTTGTTTATTTAGTCTTGTGTTTACTGGCAGAATTTTTCATCTTGATACAAACTAACTAGACTTTGTAGAGGTGTGTGTTGAGACCTCCAGACTACATCACCTGTTCTCTTACACACTGGCACATGCCACCAGTTGGTACCTCCAGTTGATGCTTTCCCTACCACATGGATTCTGACACGAGTGCTTGAAGTCTGTGTGAGCCTGTGGTTTGGGCACAAATGCATTTCAGCTTTGTGTTGTGCTCTCTTTTGGCGAACAAAACTCAGGAAGACATAAACATAATTGTCTATTTTGACTAAATATGACTTCTTCTTAAATACTCACAATGGGACTCATCTTCGGAGAAGTCCTTTGTAACAATTACAAAGGGGCTCAGAAGGCATGTTCAATAATGGTCTCCCTCAAATGTCAGTTATTTATTAAATGGAAGAATAGCTGTAGAGGGATTAAAAATACCTTTCGTTTCAAATCTATGGTTCCTTTAAAGTTCAGGGATAAACGTGCAATTGCCTTTGCCTTACCTGTATCTTTCTAAATAACCAACAAACCTGCTCCGGAAAAAAATTCAATTTCTCCCTGAAGGGGTGTAAGTGATGAGAGGGGCCCTCAGATTCAGGTGAGATTGCTTGACAAGCTCTCCAGCAGCAGAGGAAGCCAGACAAGGATTGAAATAGCTGTGGGGAGCAGCAATTGGTGCCTGGTTAATTGTGTTAGCTGCACTTGAGGGACAAAGATGAAAGAAATTGCGGCTAAGGGAGAGCTGCCTTGAAAAGAGTCAGGATTATATCTCCTTGTAATTACGCCTTTGCATAAATAATCCAAGAACTCGTTTAGAAACCATTAAATACATGCTATTCTCTTCTCAGGTAACTGGGAAGGAGAGGGAGAGGTTTGTTGCTTTTTTTTTCTTTTTCTTTTTCTTTCTTTTTTTTTTGCTATTAATTAAAACTGTCCTTTTAAGATTTGTGCTTTTAAAAAAGTGTGAAATATTATTAGGATAGTAGCAAAGATACCAGGGGTTAAACCGCACAATTGGCTTCAGGTTTTTTCCAGTTCAACCATGGCTAGAAAGCATCACAGTGCTTGTAGCCAGTTCTAGCAAGTGTTGGCAGACCTGGGCATTAGATGAGGTCACTCCCTGACTGTTACTCAAGTATGCAGCGAGAGCAGTGTTAGGAACAGAGAGAATCTGAGCATTTGTGACATCAATTCTTTTGCTCCTTCTCTGACCCTGGTAAAACTGCAGCTCCTCCACCCCCCCTCAAAAAAAAAAAAACCCTCTGTGGACTGCATTTTTTTGACCAATGTCACTAACATTTCTAGGGGACTAGCTAGAGGCATGATGTATCATTTGACCTATATTTACCAAATCTGGAACTTGGATTGTGGTAAAATCTTTGTATGGATAGGACTTCCAGAAGATTCTGATAGAGTCAAGGAATTGTTTCATCTGCTGCTGGTATATATAGAATGGGGAATAATAATAGTATGGAATAAATAGAATAAAATCATTGATTATATTATGTTTTCCTGCTTTAGCTCCCATGTCGGGGACAAAATAAGACATTAAAGACCGCTTACAAGTGAGGGAAGGGAGGTGGGTGGGAGGAGTTAACTCAGGGCACCATCTTCCCCCAGTGTATGTGAGTTAATAAGTACACAGTATGAGTGTATACAATACTATGACTGGATAGTAATAGTCAATCCCTTTGGAAAATGCCAGTAAGCATATATTAGAATCCTTCATCAAGCTGTGAGGCTGCCCTTGTGATGATGTCACTCCCTCATGATGTACCTTAGCCACCCTCATGATGCCCTGTCACTTCCCCTTAGCATGCTGCATAGCCTCTCTCATCACACTTCCTCATGGCTTGAGATACCCAGAGCAGAGGCAAGCTGCCACTTGTGATCTTCCAAAATAGGTGACTACAAAAAGAACAGGGACACCTTTGCTGCCACAGGACCTACTAAGGTGAGCATCAGTTTTCCTAAAACATGAGTTTTCATCTGAGCAAGTAGCGTGTCCTCCAGTGGAATTTTCTAACATTGCTTGTGTCTTAGGGTTTTACTGCTGTGAACAGACACTATGACCAAGGCAAGTCTTATAAATGACATTTAGTTGGGGCTGGCTTACAGGTTCAGAGGTTCAGTTCATTATCATCAAGGTGAGAACATGGCAACATCTAGGCAGGCATGGTGCAGGAGGAGCTGAGAGTTCTACATCCTCATCTGAAGACTGCTAGTAGAATACTGACTTCCAGGCAGCTAGTATGAGTGTCTTAAAGCTCACACTCACAGTGACACACCTACTCCCACAAGGCCACACCTACTTCAACAGGGTCAAACCTTATAATAGTGCAACTCCCTGGGCTGAGCATCTACAAACCATCACAGCTTGCATGTCCTAAACTTAAGCAATAAGACTATTCTGCAGTCTAATTCCCTCCTGTGTTTTTGCAGAGGGGAGGAGAACCGGGGCTATCCAGAGAAAGTGGTATTAAAATGCTGTTAGGGAAGGAAGCACTGATTCAGGAGAGAAAAACAAGAAGTCCCATACAGCAAGCAAACATAAGACCTAATTGGGTAAGATCACAAGTTGCAATGGGATGGCATGGGCAATCTCAGGCCCATGTTTTATGAGCGCTGTAGTGTTTGCTGATGAACTTCTGTTATTGAGCTCCAGGGATGGGTCCTCTCTCCTTCCCTCCCTCCCTCCCTCCCTCCCTTCTTTTCTCCCTCTCTCTCTGTCTCTCTCTCTCTCTCTCTCTCTCTCTCTCTCTCTCTCTCTCTCTCTCTCTTTCACACACACACACACACACACACGCACATACGCACACACTCTCACTCACTCTCTTTCTCTGTCTTTCAAGCAGAAGATAACTAATGTGCATCACACACACCACTTCCAAACAATTGTTTTAAAGGAATGAGAGAGCATTTATTGCTAATTGCTATCGACAGGATGGGGATTATGTCTTGGCAAACTGTATGGGGAGCTTTCGCAAAGATCCTCATTAAAAATCATCTGTGACTCATGGAGACTTAGTCTGGCAGGTGACAGCCCTTCAATTCACACTGTCATGGATAGTGACTGCAGAGATTAAGGAAGAACATTTCTTCTTACTACCAACTGTTCCTTGCTCTCTACTGTCCAGGATGTCACCTCTGTAGTGGGATTTTCCACAAGCAGAGGTGATCAGGAAACCCTCCCACCTCCAGCATGCCTCATAGTCACACACTGTGCTCCAGAGCGGGCTGTCCAGCTCCTGGAAGAACTGAACAGGCCTCCCCTCTATACCAATCAGTTTCTGGGATTCTGGTAGCTTGGAATGGATTTGCATAGCCTCATGAGCTCGGTGCCCCTCCTCTTTTTCTCTCCCAGCTTACTGTTTTCAAGTCTCCCTGCTTACTGCAATCTTCTTTGATTTCATGTGTATTCTTCACATGAGACCATCCTTTAGAACCAGAGAAGAATTTAGTCACATTTTAACCCAGGGACCAAGACAGTACATTTAAAACGCTGGTTAATTTGGATTTCTTTTCAGACGTGTTGAATTTGTGGTCTTCCTTCAGTACTTTCCTCTCAAGCCTTTGTCAGCCCAAACTACAAAACCGTATGGTCTCATTGGATTTTTGCCCAAGCTGAATTGAAATTGACATAATACTGTGTTGTCCCTCCTCCCCCCCCCAAAAAAAACCAAAGCTTCTTGCATAATTACTAGCCACAATGCTCAGGTATGTAATTCTTGCACAGAGGTAGAACATAGAAATAGGCACAGAACTGTTTGAAGCCCATTGTGGTTTTGGCTTTGCTAGGTTTTAGAAGCCTTAAGGTGGGAAGGTGTAAGGTGTTGGCTAAATCAGAGAAAGGCTGTCATGAAAAAGCAGGCTTTTCGCAATTCACCAGAAAGGTGTATGGCAGTAAGACACTTACGCCAAGGATCTAGAACATTCACAAATTAAGAGGTCCTGTGTTCTTGGAGCTGTTCTCTCAGCAGCACATGACAGGGCGCCTCCAGGATGAATGACCTTTGCAGAGAGTCTTAGTTTGAGGGATCTGTACTCTGTGAGAGTTGACTTTGAGTCTCCTTTCCATAGGATTTCTCTCTAGGCCCATCCTGACATCTTCATATGATGTCATGATGATACTTTGGGTGATGACATTCATGCTCAGTGTGGCTCAGCAACCAACTTCTCCAAAAGCAGCACGAGGGTCAGGGCTCTACCCGTAGCCAAAAATGCAGTCCAAAGTAGGTTAATATTTGAATAGCTTCCCATGGCAGCAACTTGTCCATTGTGTTAAAATCCACATGAGCTAACAATTGGACCAATAACTTCAATCTAAGGGGGAAAAAAGGAGCAAAGAAGAAAACTTGAATATTGGGTTAAAAAAACATAACAGTTTAGGGCCAACAAGATGGCTGAGTGGATAAAGGTGCTTGCTGCCAGGCCGGATCATCTTGACTTTGATTCCTACAACCAACGTGGTGGAAGAAGAGAACTCATTCTTCACCTGGGCTGGGGCATTGTACACCATCCCCCGATACATTTTTAAAATATACCAGTTTTATCCTCAAGTCATCTGTAAACCTGGAGTTACAACTCACTTGTAGATGTCTCAGAGACAAAGACCATGCTGAATTGTAGAGGAAGTGTCACCAAAGCACCCTATATAAAGAATTATTATTTATGAATGTGTTGCTGTGTGTAGTCAACAGGGGTATCAATCAGAGCACTAAGGAACAGTCAGCCTCTCTTCAGGTACCACCCCCTATCCGAATTTACACACACATTTCACCAGCACAGAGATAAAAGCACGCCTGTGGGATTTCGAAACACTTGAGGTCTTCTTTCAGATATGCAGACCATGTGTCTGGAGCTTCAGGCAGTCCAGCTTCAGTGTCATGATGTCCAAGCCATGGTCAGCATGATGACATGACCAGTGTGAAACAGGAGTCTGTGTTGCTGTGCATGAGACAGGCAGAGCAGGAGAGATGAAACGACTTAGGAAGAATCCCCGTGGCAGCTAAAACAAATCCAGGCAAAACAGTGTCTACAGTAGGTTTAATGAAAAACAATTTTCTCAAAATGACATCCAATATTTAGGGACACATTTCCTGTTCTACAGATGCTATCAAAGTGTAAACATAATGCAAAGATAATACTTAAGGGACTGGAAACATCACACAGATTGCTTGATGGAAAGTGACAAAATACTTTGTTGTTATTGCATGTTGCTTGGCAGAGTTCTTCTTTTGTTAAACATTAGAATAAAGTGACATCAGCTTGTCACTTAGCAAATGGTCCTCTGCTTTCTAAACTGTCCAGCAGATGGTCTAGGTGATAAAGTGCGGCCCTGGTATGATTGTGGATTTTTTTTTTTTTTTTTGCAAGCGAATTCTACCCTGCACAGCTGCAATCGTTCAGCTTCTCTCTGGCAGGCCACCTCACCAGGCTGTCATTCCTTAGTGTTCCACATCTCAGATCATATGCATCACAGTCAAGTCACACAGCTCTAAGGTTAAATTACCCACCTTCTTAATATCAGCTCCTTTAGTGGATTTCCTTCCCCATTCTTCACGTGCCCCCCTCAATCTCTGCAAGGTTACTCTCTTAATGTTCCTTCGCTGAATGGAAAACTCCTGGAATTCTCTAACAAAGAATGAGATTTTCCTTGCAGGATATAACTCCTTCTTTCTCTTTAAAGAATACAAAGCTGGAGGAATCCAAGCTGAATATGACTCCTCCCAGCTACTACAAAGGTTAAAGGGAAGAGATTAGCATAGATTCAAGTTTATCAAGGACAAGAACTACCAGAATTCCAATGGGTGGAAACATGGTAAATCAGCAGATAATACACTCACAACTGGCTGGAGTACAAGAAGCCCTGTATCTTCTGTTGATAGTTTCAAGCTAGCTTCTTCTAAAATGGGTTTTTGTGAATTTAAATAGTTATTGTCTTTTCATGAATCTACTAAGTATAGATTATTTTCTTTGTTGCTAATCTTTATGATCATCAATCCTCAAAAAGAACCAGGAGTTGTTTATTCTTCAGAGATCAGAAAAGGGAATGAGCTCCATCAGAAGAAAGAGATATAGTGACCCATGAAAGAGATCAGGCCTTGAGAATGGAAGACAATGTTGACCCATGTGAGACCCATAGAAGGAAGATCTAGTTACCTCTGCAAGAGGGACTTTTGTGCATAGAAACATCATGTCTGTGAATGATTTCTGAATCATAACAAGAAGTATGACTTGCCCACCATATTTAATTACATTGATGCATAAAAGTAAGAAGTGACTCTGCTATCATTTATTTCAAAGTATTACAAGGTAAAGAATGGAATGCTGAGACAAAAGTAACCAACATCATAACAACATCATAGTTCTAACCAAGACCTGATAAATTTTTTGTTGGTAGTTCATGCTGTAGGCTGTGAGGAGTGAGCAAGGACTTAGAAAGACCAGATGTTTCTATGAGATACTCAGCAGACTCAATTATTGCAATAATTCAGTAACCTGAGCAATGAGTCTGTAGATCCTACTTTATTAGACCCATGGCTATACTGATGATGTCATGACAACTTAGATTCTTGGATTGTGGCTTTAGCCAGGACCAAAGACTCTGCAGTTGTTCACTCTCTGTAGGTCTTCAAGCATACTGAAAGTGATCTCATACCACAGCCCTCATAGTTTATCCTCATTGTTTCTACAGCCAAGTACAGCAGTCCTCTAGCCTTCTGACTTATTTCAGTTGGTCCTCTAGCCCATCGAACTGTAGGTGTTACCTTTACTGTAAATGGTTTGTGAACATCCCATTTCTCTTGAACAGGAGATCAATATTGCATTAAAACCCCCAAACCTGACAACACGGATCCCCAAATCCTGCCTCTTAGGATTACTTCCAGAACCAATTTCCTATCTATCAGAGTCCAATCAGGATGCAGAAGTAATTTGAAAGGCAAAAATTCAATTACAGTAATATACTATTGGATAATAATAGATATATCTGGCAGCCTCTATGAGCCAGGGTAAGATGCTCCAGGAACAGACACCCTTCCTTATAAAGCTGACATATAGACTTAGAGGCCATTGGGGTTTTTTGTTTTGTTTTGGTTTTGGTGGTGGTTTGTTTGTTTTTACTGTGGTACCACTGCAAAGACAACCTAGAAAGTTCTGGGATCAGATTTCTAAGAGGGAGTACTTAGACTGTAGCCTTCACTGGGAAATGATACACACACACACACAGACACACACACACACACACAGACACACACACACACACACGTATGTATAGTATGTATATTGTGCCTGAGGAAGTTGTTAGTTGGGAGGATGCCAGAAGTCCCCCTTGGAGCCAGCTAAAGAAGGCTATGTTAAGAAGATGGTGGCTATGGTCCACTGGCTATGGTCTATGCAATGAAGTAGTTAGTGACTTTGTCATTGTGTTTGGTGGCCACTGACCTCTTATAATTCATAGAGAAATGACCGTTAGTAAGAAGATCTGGGAAAAGGAAACTTGAGGAAAAATGCTCAGAGTCAGAGTTCTGTTAGTGGTTCTGAGGTTGGAGAAAGCCCAGAGCCCCATCCTCCAGTGTTGCTATGTGGTCTCCCCTTCACAGTGAGTTGACATATGGCTGGTCATGTCCTGTCCAGCAGGACATTAAACAGGGGTCCGGGGAGATCACCTAAGAGAGCGGGGGTAAGCAGGCAAAGATGCAAAGAAACACGGCTTGTCTATAGGCTGATCAAATCGTAATTTTTACTTTTTCACACAGGGGTTATATACACAAAAAGTCAGGATGTGGGGAAGGGGATGATGTAGGAGCATAGGTGTTCAGGGGGAGTACAGATATCTTCCAGAACAGAGTGTCAGATGGGTGAAGGTTCAGGGGACAGGACACTGACTCTGCCTATGATTCACTTGTCCATATCTAAGTTGATACTATCCACCAAGGCTACCCAAGGTCTATGACTACTCAGGCTTCCACCAAAGATGCTTGTTTACAATAGCTTCTAGCCATCCGTTTCAGTGTTTTTCCACAGAGACCCGAGACTTCATGCTAGCAGGCTAACTTAGGCCTATGGCTGATTTCAGGCCTTCAGTGTATAAGCAAAGCTGCCCCTGACATGGTCAGGCTGAAATTACAGTGGCTTTGAGTGGTCCAGAAGGTCTGGATGTCTCTACCTTTGTAGTCTGGGTCTTTCATGATGATGGCCAGAACTTCACTTGCTGGAAGCAGCTTCTTCTAATGGAGACATGTAAATCTTAGAGCTCAGCCATTTCTATGGATAGCACTCCTCTATAGCTGTGAATGGAAGTGTGAACTGCATACTCACTATGAGCTCTGTCACAGGAGAAAAATACAGACATAAGCTAGGGATGGCTGCCCAGAGACCCAGTGTGTGGCGGTGGTACATCATTCAAGTCTATATTATTCTGAGACCATAGAATTAGTCTCAACTTGACAGTTGTATAGATGTCTATAAAATATTTACACTGTTTTTATAAATCATATTGTTTACTATGCAGGCTTTAAGTTATTTACCTGGGAAACTTCTCAATAGATGCTACACTTGCTCTAGCTATTAGGTATCTATCACTTCACTGCACACTGGGCCAATAGGAAATGTGGATTCTTTTTTTTCGCATTTTGATATGAAGCTCTGTGATCTTGGACAAGTTCATTTGCTCCTCTGATTTTTCTCATGCTTAAAATTGTAAACTGGGTCTGTGGACCACCCAAGATCCCTTATATGTGTGTGTTTTACTTCTGGCAGACAGGAGACCAGCAGCCCTCAGGTTTTTTTTTGTTGTTGTTGTTTGTTTGTTTGTTTGTTTGTTTTTAGCTCTACACCTTCTTAACACAGAAAGAGCCTCCTGCCCAGTGCAGGTGGGAAGAAGACCCCATCTTCCCATCTAGATAGGAGTATGACTCCTGAACTGTAGCAGGTGAAGAGAGTCTGGAACATGAGTAGTTAAGGTCAATGTAACGGCATAGAATGTGGGCTTTGGAACTGTATCATGGGCAGTTGGTTACCAGTGGCTACCTGCTACCAGAGGCTTCCAAGTCAGCACTGCTCGCAATATATAAATTGTGGAACCAATGTAGGTGTCCAAGAACAAAAGAGTGGAGAAAGAATATGCGACATATATTACAATGTAATTTTTTTCCAACCATAAAGAATGATGATTTTCTTTTTCTTGTAGGAAAACAGACACTGAATGGAGGTGACTATACTAAGTAAACTCAGTCAGCCTCAGAAATACTAATCTATCTACTCTTAAAGACTAGCTTCAAACTTGTAGAGATCTTATTGCCTCCTGAGTGCTGAAATTAAAGGCACATGCCACTACACTGGATCTTAACAATCTATTCTTCCATTCTTACTATAGTGGTCTCAGCTACAGGTTGATGGGATCTTAGAAACACACAGTGGAAGGTTACTGGGACTGAAGAGGTCTGAAGTGGACGGGGCAGTGGTATATATACATAACTGTTAGCCCGGCGTGCAGAGAAAGAGACATGATAGGTAGAGTATAGTGTCTGTAGACAAATTTCCCAGGTAAATAACCTAAGAGCTGCAGAGTAAACAATGTGATTTATAAAAACAGTGTAAATATTTTATAGACATCTGCACAATTGTCAAGTTGAAATTAGTTCTGTGGTCTCAAAGTATGATAGTATATATGCATGATGCAGGTTGAAGACACAGTAGAAAGTCCAGGAATGTTTGTAGGTTAACTTGTGAGAAGCAAATGTTCAGTGTGGAGTGACTGGGTTAACAAAATGACACAGCGGATAAAGGTACTTGCCTGCAACCCTGTTCACAAGAGTTCAATTCCTGGAACACTCATAATGGAAGGAGACTTCTGAAGGTTATTCCTGACCACCACATGAGAGTCTTGGCATGCTTGCGTGCACACACACATTCTCTCTCTCTCTCTCTCTCTCTCTCTCTCTCTCTCTCTCTCTCTCTCTCTCTCCACACACACACACACACACACACACAGAGAGAGAGAGAGAGAGAGAGAGAGAGAGAGAGAGAGAGAGAGAGAGAGACACTAAGGCAGGAAGATTAAGAGTTTGAGGCTAGTCTATGTTGTATATATAACAAGACCTGTGTCAAACCAACAACCAGAAAGTAGAACAGTACATAGTTAAATTCTATTATTTTATTCTATGATGTAGGGACCTTACAGTGTTATTCAGGTTTAAGAATTAATAAAACTGGCCAAGGGGATGCAGGTTCCATGAGTCAGAATCTAGAGTTTTCAAACCCAGCAGGCTGCTGTTCTCAGCCCATGGACTTGCCATGCCACAGAAAAGAAAGAGAGCTTGGTGTTAACAGAGCTGCATCAGTTTGCAGAACATGGCTTGGGGAAGGCTGTTCTCTTTGAGTTTCCTTCTCTTTTTTATTTCCTCTCAACTCTTCCCATGGGGGAGTTTTCATCTGTTTCATTCATTTCTGGTCATTTTTTGTGCAGTGGCTGGAAAAATATCTCCACTCTAACATCTTCTCTTGCCTCTTCCTTCTGTGAAGGGCTCAGTGTTGAAGGATTTAAAAAAAAAAAGACCATGGCAAAGGTAAATGGGCGACTTATTTGATTAAAGGAAAGGAGTGACTGCATACAGTCAAGTCTGTTATATAAGAGACAGCACGTACAGTCTAATTTCCAACAAGAGTCATAATATCACATTCATGTGGGAGGCTGAGAAAAAGACTGTTTCTTAATTCTTTTGCATGAGTAGAATCAGGTGGTCTGTCTTGCACAGTGTCATCCTTGTTCCCAAATGCAACCTAAACAGGTGCACAAACACCTCCCACAGCCTGCTCAGCCTCACTTATGGATGGGGGAGTCCCGAGCCAAGCCAGATGGGCAGGGCTCCCCAGCAAGGCTGGCAGTGTACTATGGGAGAGTTGCTTTGGGACACATCAGGAGAGTGGGATTCCAGAGGCTGAGGACAGAGTGGCTGTAAGGATATCTAGAGGCTGTCCCAGATAGTGTATAATGTTCTTAGGAGAAGACACGAGCCTCCCATGGCCACTCATTGTCAGGCCTCCAAGCTGCCCAATGCCCACAGTAAGAATGGGGTGGCTTTATGAAAACTTCTCACACTGGTACTTTAATTAAAAGAAAATCCTTCTATGCTCTGTAGCATTCAAAAGCTTCATTGTATTGATGCTTGCAGAAATAAAGGCTTCCTTTGTATGCTTTGCAGCCACATCTCCATGGCAGTGAGAGTTGCTGGAGAGACAGAGCCTCTTAAATGTGCTATGCAAATTTATGAAAACAACATGCAAATCAGTAGTGTTGTACTGACTCAAAACAAACAAACAAACAAATGAAAGAAAAGAGAGTGATTACTATGCCTCATGGGGGATTCCTGACTGTGTCTATAGGGTTGTCCAGATGTGTGTGTGTGTGTGTGTGTGTGTGTGTGTGTGTGTGTGTGTGTGTACAAACCAAAGAAAGGAGATCCTCAATGCTCCTTTGTTATTTCTTGAGATTCAGGACCCTCCCTTGTCCTGAGTAACAGTTATTATTGAGGTGAAATAGGGTTATGTGTACTGGCTTGTGCTACAATGGAGGAAAGATACCTACAGCTAGGAATCAGAGCAGGAGGTAAATTCCCTTAAATTCTGGCTCTGAAGCCCATCCTGGCCACAGGTTGGAGGCCTCAAATTTGGCACTCTTCTG
Source organism: Arvicanthis niloticus (assembly GCF_011762505.2). NCBI lineage: Eukaryota > Metazoa > Chordata > Mammalia > Rodentia > Muridae > Arvicanthis > Arvicanthis niloticus. Next base: position 46,473,844 of record NC_047676.1, on the reverse strand, counting down.
CCTGTAACGCTACAAGACCATCTGCATGTATCACTCCAGAACTTGTACCTCATTCTGCAATGTATTTTGGGAATCTGGAGAAATACACGCTTTCTGACATTGAAGTTAGCTAGCTGCCTTGTTAGGAAGTTACTCCTCCGGTGTAAGGAGGGTGATGGACCGTAGTCTGTAGTTTACTAGTTCTACTTGTGACATTTTGATGGCTGGTCCTATGATATGGAGCTTCATTCAGCCCCTGTCTCAACAGTGGAGAAAGGACACACAAACAGGGCTATTTTCTTGTTCTGGGCAAGCCTTGGGTGTTTCGTCATCGTGGAGAATTGTTTTCCTTCAACTCTTAAATGCTTCCTAAGTCACTCAGGAAGAGGGTGAAGCTGAGTTAGATGAACAGTTAGGGACTCTAAAAGATAAACATCATGGGAACAGGGGGAATTTTAAGAAGATTGTCCTGTGCTTGGTGACCCACAGGAGCCATGGTGTGAAAAAAAAAAGGGTGCATGCTGCTGCTTCTATGCAATTTGCATGCTCCCCAGTTCTGAATGGCTTGGCCATCTGTTATATTCCTCAAATACAGTGACACTGGCATATTATATTCTCACACAATTGTGGGGAACTGCAGTAATTATTTTAACAGAGTTAATTTTGCTTTCTTGATATTACAGCCTTCTGGATTCATTGAGTGCATATTTCTAAAACAGTATACAAATGAGAATTCAAGTGTTTTAAGCAATTCATTCCAACAGGATTAAGTATCAGAACTCAAGTTGTATTAGAGTTAGCAAGCTAACTAGAGTTCATGTCACAATTGTCAAACTCATTTTATACTAAGCAATGTAGTCATTTTCGTCTATGTATTGTTATCGAGCAAGTTAGCAGATAATGTACCACCTGGATGAATTCTTGCGAATATTCTGGACATGTAGGTGACCTGAAAGTAGGATAAATTCAAAAGCAAACCGACCCCAAAGTTATCTCATCTCCCACTTGCACTTTTCTGCCTACCCCTCTCCTGTTCTCATAAATATCTAGTTGGCATGTCTAGTAGCCAGAGACTTTGCAGTTGGAGTTGCTTGAGCTTTGCAGAGAAGTAGCCCAGTTATCTTAGCATGCTTCGAACCCCTTGATTCAGCATGTCTGGCTGTCTTTCTCAGATTAGTGGGATTTCCTGGTCCTTTTGTTCACCGCGCTCCATGAGAACATGGAGAAACAACTTTGCTTTATCCCACTCTGCAGGTTTGCGGACAGGTAGAGCATAGTGGCAGAATACAGCCTGAGAGCCCAGGGGCATGACTCACCTCAGACTTCCCATATTGATTCCACAAACTCAGGTTTGATAGTTAAGAGCAGCACCAGTAGCCACAGTGACAAAGAAATGGGTAAAATCAGCTTTAATGACATACTTTGTTAATCCAAAATATCCAAAATATCATTATTCCCATTTTTAGTCAATATAAGGTATGAACAAGACACTAAAACCAGGCATGGGAAACCTGATGTCTGCTTTGCACTCTCAGCATGATCCTTTGGGGCTGGCAATACTTGAAGTGCCCACTAGGCACATGGTCACTGATTAGTTGAACCAAATGGCAGAAGTAAGGCCTTCAACCCTCTGGACAGTTTTCTTGGGATCTCAGGAGGCTGCAGATGGAAGATGTGGAAAAGCCTGCTTACAAATGTGTGTACTGTGTGTTCATGTGACTTGTTTATCTTTGCAGTAATACGAATAACTATTCCATCCTGTATGCCTACTTATGTAATTAATTAGCATTTATAGAGCAGTTTATGTTTGCAGAGTGCTTTATTGATGTAGTTGCCAGTATATTTATCTACTTCCATGTTTATACTTTTCTATACGCCTACCTGTGCTAATTACTGCTATAATTACTGAAGTTATAGAAGACTACAACTCATAGTTGCCTTCAAGAGCACCAGCAACTATTTTAATAACAACAATAAATTTTATCTTCGCTTTCTACCATCTCCCTGTTTCACAAAGAAATTTTATACCTCCATCCAGTATTCTCTAAGTCCTTGCTCTGCCTAAGAGTGAAAGAAAATACATTTAAAAGCAATTTGGTAATTGTCTTTCCCCCTTTGTCAGCTTAAATTTTGTGTGAATGTGATAGAAATTGAATGTCGTATCTCATAAAAACAGCTTCAAAATACACAGCCTTCCACCATGAAAAGAATAATTACAAATAACGACATCACTGTCAAAGAAGGCTGTCTTGTTATTGAGTGTCATTTCCCAATAATCATCTAAAATTTGTGTTTTGTATGTATGTGTGTGCATGCATGTGTGTGTATAGATACACATACATATATTCATATTCATGTGGAGGTCAGATGTTGATGTCAGGCTTCTTCCTTTATAGTTTTCCACTTACTCCTTAAGACAGGGTTTCTTACTGAGCCTAGAGCTCACAATGGCTAGGCCAGCTGACCAGCAAGCTCCAGGCATCCTTCTACCACTGCCTCCCAAGTGCTAAGAGTACAAGCACATGGCCAGCCTGTTTTTAATGTAACTGATAGGGATTCAGTCTTAGGGGTTTGTGCCCACACAGCAAATAACTTTATCCATTGAATCGTCTTCGCAATCTTTCATCTAAAATGACAAACTGTAGAGCCTGTAAGCAGGAGGGTAGTAAGAATGCATAGGTAGATGCCAGAGTACCATGTTTGGACACTCAGGTCACATGATGTCACAGCTGGCTCTCTGAGGATGGGAGCTGAGGCACAAAGAATGTGAAGCAATGGGAGCTTGAATCAGCAGTCCTGAGGAAGGAGAAACGGATTTGTGATGTAGTTGGGAAACTTTGACCTTACCCATTTCTTTCCCCATCACCCCCCCCCTCCTCCCAAATCAATAACGAGGGAAAATTACAGTGTTCCAATTCATTCCAAGGTTCTGCAGCTCATGGTGATTGGAAATACCAGAGAGGGGAATGCTATAGATTATACAACAGAAAGAGGGAACAAAAATTTGTACAGCTACAAAATGCAGCCTGCTCCACAGCAAAACCAGGCAGCTCTTGACTACAACAGCAACACCGCCCAAGAGATTTGAGACCAACTCCCACGCCGAAGCAATTTTGTGAGCCCAATATTGGGGATTAGAGCTGAACATGAGAGATCTTACTCCACAAATCACCACATACCCACTGCTTCTGTTCCCTGCTCTGCTGTTCCCTGGAGAAAATCATTAGGGCTCTTTCTGTCTCTCTTTAAAATGGGAGCTAAATTAGTAACTTCCCACAAAGGAGTGTTTTCTTAATTACTTGCGTACAAATTACTTGACATTATTGAGTGAAAGGTATCAAGGAGAATGCAGGCTATTACCATGATTATTTTTGTTCTAATATAAAGTGGTGGGCCAGAAGCCCTTTCTATCTGTGGATTATCTTTCAGTTCTGTGATGCTTCAGGGACCGACTCCTAAGGCTCTAAACGCCATTAGTACAAGCAGCCTTTCAAGACAGATCAAGAGGGGCCAGCATTCCAGGCTGAGGTTTGCTGGGTGTGGAGCAGAAAGAACAGATTCAGGGAAGAGAATGAAAGCATGGGGGTGGCCTCATCCTAGCTGGCCAACATGTGAAAAGATTTTTTTTTTTTAACCTCCAGTTTCTTCTCATCCTGCTGGTGAGTCTCCCAGACTTAGTGGTGTAGCCTCAGGGAGGTAAAGAGGTGGAGTCCCCAGACTTTGTTACCCCCCCCCCCCACCACAGAACTACATTGCCATGTGTTCTGCAAAACCAAATGACAGGCATAAAAAGTAAACATAGAGAGTTCAAGGGTAGCTTGGTCTAAATAATGAGTTCCAGGCCAGCTAGGGCTAGGTATTAATACTTTGTCCCACTAAATCCCACCACCACCACCACCACCACCACCACCATCACCACCACCACCACCACCACCATCACCACCACCACCACCACCACCACCATCACCACCACCACCACCACCACCACCACCACCACCACCACCACCATCACCACCACCACCACCACCACCATCACCACCACCACCACCACCACCACCACCATCACCACCACCACCACCACCACCACCATCACCACCATCATCACCACCACCACCATCACCACCACCATCACCACCATCACCACCACCACCACCACCATCACCACCACCACCATCACCACCACCACCACCACCACCACCACCACCACCACCACCACCACCGCCAGTGATAAAAAACAAACATGCACTGGTACAGTGTAGCATTCCTAGAGATGAGGGACAGCTTTCCCTAAGCTATGGCTAAGCGTATGTGGAAAGAGGGACACGAGAGAGAGAACTTTTCAGGTTGGTACAAGAATTGTGGTTTGCTTTGAAGTACCAGAGCCAGGTCAATACCACTGTAGATACCAGTTATTTCAAAGAGTGAGTGTTGATCTGGCAGAGGGCTCAGGGGCAGCCTAATCTGCTTAGGGAGTGTGAGCTTCCAGTGTTGACCCTGATTGGCTCTGGCATTTCTGAAGCACGCTGTGATGATGTCATGAAGGATGCAGAGGCAGGAGAAAGTGACAAAATTGGGTGGTGATTTTTGGGTGGTGGTAAAGCAATGCCTTGAATGCGTTCCACAGATTTTTTTTCCTTTTTTTTTTTTTAAATCAAAACATTTATTCTGCCAGAGGTAAGACTTCAGGATGCTTTTGAATAATTAGACAAGTTCCAGTGAGACAGTTACAGAGAGGAATTCATACCCGCTGGATTTCTCCTTTATAGAGAGTGTTTATTCACTTCTCTGAGATATCTTCCTTATGAATTCCAGTGTGTTATGTTTACTATTAATGTCTTAATGATAGTGACAGGAGACTGTTTAAACCTCATTTCATGGCCAACTTTCTATATAGAAAAGCTCCCTCTCCTCCCATGTGCAATTTTCTGTCCATTCATTAATTGTACTGCTGCTCTCCCAAGTTTATTTACTGCCTCTAAATATGTACCTTAATTTACATGTCAAGTCCCACGGGGTGGCTATAAAATGTAAAATCTTATATAATAGCAGAAGCAGCCGCAAATATTTTATAACCAGGGCCGCTTCTGAATCCTAATTCCGCAGATGGCGTGAGGTTCATTTTTATAGAAGCCATTGAAAACTAATAAATGCCATCCACATCATTCAGCATTGTCAATAATCTGCCAGATTGTGTGCCCAGGGATGCTTGGGAGCAGGGCGATAGCCCAGCCCTTCCCTCTACAGCCTCCAGGTGCACAGCCACAGCTGACCTGTCCCATCCGTCTATCTGTCCGTCAGCCGCCACAGTTCTGTACAGCTAGCTCAGCAGTAAGGCCAGGCTTTTTGCATTTCTCATCAGCCAGTGGAGAGACCCCTGCATGAAGGTGATTGTTGCACAGAGCATGCAGGAGAGAGAGAGAGAGAGAGAGAGAGAGAGAGAGAGAGAGAGAGAGAGAGAGAGATGAGCTTCTTGCTCCCTAGGCATTGTATATTTGCCTTTCTCAAAAGCAATAGGGAAGCAGAGGAGGAAGAGACAGGAAGAATCCATGAGGCCAACCAGCTGGTCTGGTCCAGAAGTCATGCATTCCTTATTCTACATCCTTGTTGTAGCCGTTCTCCCCACATTTATGTGTATGTGCACACATGCTTGTGTGCACATGTGCACATGACCACCAGAGGTCAATGTCAAGTGTCTTCCTTGATTGCTTCTCTCCCTAATTTTTTGAGACAAGGTTTCTCAGTTGAACTGAAACTCACTGATTGGCCTAACCAAGCTGGCCAGCAAGCTCCCACATTCTTCCTGACTCAGTTTCCCTAGTTCTGGGATAACAGGTACTTGTCATCATGCCTGGCATTCTATATGGATATTGAAGATCCGAACTCAAGCCCTTATGCTTGTGTGGCAAGCATTTTACTGGATGAGCCCCATGTCCAGACCTTTGACATTACGACACAGAATTCACATATAATGTACATACACAGACACACACACAGGCACACACACAGACACACACACATACACACGTGCTTGCATGCATGTACACACACATGGAATGTGTTTTAAGTAAGCATATGATCTTGTGTTGAGCTTCATTCAAAGCCTTCCTTGTGCTCATGAGCCCGCAGGCCATGGGTTGGACATTCCTGTTTCACCCTTTTTCTCTATTTTACAAGATGCATTTCTTTGTATTTTGTGTGTATGGATGTATTTCTGTGTACCACATACATGCCCAGTGCCCACGGAGTTCATAAGAGGCATTAGATCCCCTGGAATTAGAGTTATGGATGCTGTGAGAAGCCATAGGGGACTGGGAACCAAACCCAGGTCTTCTGCAAAAGCAACAAGAGGTCTGAACTACTGAGCCTTTCCCTCAGTCCCCTCTCCACTGTTTCTTTTTTCTTTAATTTGGTAAAAGGATTAGAATTGGATTTAGTGAGTTTGTGATGTATGTTTGTATTCTTTCCTTTGCCAAAAGGGTCTCAGTATCCTGCTGTGTCACAGGAACCATGCAAGGTAAGTAAGCACACATATTTAGAAACTTACATTGGCCATATAAGTTATATGCTGGAGCTGGAGAGATGGCTCTGTGGTTAAGAGCACCAACTGCTCTTCCAGAGGTCCTGAGTTCAATTCCCAGCGACAACATGGTGACTCACAACCATCTGTAATGGGATCCAACGCCTTCTTCTGGTGTGTCTGAAGACAGTTACAGTGTACTTATATAAACAAACAAATAAACAAACAAACAAATAAATAAATAGTTATAAGCTGTTTTTCAAGTGACCTTGCTCCAAAGGAACTGACAGTTTAGAAGTGGCTGTTCCTGTGATAGCAGGTCATATAAGTAGAAGTGCTCTAAAGGGAGAGAGAGAAAGCTTTCTATCCTGGAAAGCCTATGGAAGAAGGTGCCTATGCATAGAGAGAGGCCTTATGGAGAGAAGGAGGCATAGCTGGCCATATAGTACCTTGAAGCAAGCTAATGCCTCCTAAAGCAGAAATCAATCCTTGCTTCTGTCAGCTCCCATAGGACCTGCTTGCCTTCTTGTAGAATTCTCTTTGCTTTTCTTTTTTTACCACCTTTTCTTTGAGCTGGATTTTGTCTGGATGCAAATGCAAAAGGAGCAAGAAAGTCACCTGGTGTTCAGCAACCTTGGGAGATGCTGTGATGAGGCCGGCCTGAGCAGTGAATGGCGCATCAGGTAGGCTGCATGAGAGACACTGGCTTAGAGATGCCAGAGAACAGCTGGGGCCAAAGCAGCTGCGATGGAGAGGGACAAATAAATGCCTCAAGAACATTTTCCAGGTCTAACATAGGGGCTGCAAGTGCACCCAACACTGGCTGTTTTCTCTCTTCTTTTTTAGCAGTTTAAGGCTTAACAGCTAAGATTGCAGTGGCTGTGTCTGGTGGCACGGACCTCTGGTCCCAGCACAGGAGAGGCTGAGACAGGCAGATCATGACTTTGAGCCAACTGGGGCTATCTAGTGAAACCCTTTCTCAAAATTAACAAACACACATGGAACATTGACAAAAGTCTTCTGGGAACAAGATAGCCTCCTGCTTTCCTTCCAAGGGCATTTGGAGTCAGGGGGGTGCACTCAATAATGAATGGTTTCATCTTATAGCACTGGTAGGTAGGGTGGGTAACTGTCAAAGGAAGAAGGTCCCACACTAGAGAGCAGCTCCTAGTACTTTACCACCGTGATGGGAATGAAAGGAACCAAGAGTCCAGGACACACCAAGCACCCAGAGATCCTTAGGAACTTTGTACTATCTAGAGGTTTTTTTGTAAAAGGAAACCTTGTCAGACGCTAGCATCAGAAGGCAACTGACATGCTAGGTCTCCAAGCCAGTGAGGCAGAGCCTTAATTTTAAGCTTACATAGAAGAAGCAGAGGCCCATGGGAATCTGCAGTGGACCCAAGGCATCAGGAGTCTCGAAGTGATGCAGAATAAGACATCTAGGCATGTACTTCCTGCAGCATTATTCCTGGAGGAACAGAAGACTGAAACACAGAAGACTGACCAAAAGGATGCTTCATCTGGGAGAACATAGCAGAAAACAAAACTATCAGAGCTCTACAGAGAGAAAGACAGGGCTGAGGTGAAACACTCAGTCCTGTCTGTAATCTGAGTAGCACACCAGACATTACCGCATGCAGACCGTATGTGCAATTTGGAGCAGCCAGCTGACGTTTGTTGTTGTTGGGTGTTTTTTCAAGGTAGCAACTTTACTGTATTTTAGATAATCGTCCTAGATAAGTGTCGAGTTGAAAGAGCCCAGACTGCCTTGCACATGAGGAACTTTGTCTGATGGTTGTCTTGGGGCTGTGGCTTTCCTCTACCAATGAAAAGGGCAATGCTTTGTGAAGTGAGGAGATAGGACTCTTGGAGCTAAGCAAAGGAGTCTTATTCCAACCATTGCTCTCTCTGCTTTGTCAAGTAATAGTCCAGAGAAACTCTCAAAGAGAAACAGTGCCCTGACTGACGGAAAGATGCCAGCTATTTACCATTAATGTCACTATAGGACTTTGTTCCTACATGCACACACACGGTTCCAGTAAAGGGCTGCTGACATACAGTCATAGTTAAGAGCTACGCAGTAAGATGATTGAAAATACATCGGAAAGATGGAAATCCTCAAGTACGGAGAACGTATGCAGATGGAACTGACAGAAACAAAAATGCCCATGACAGATGAAGGTAGCTGGGAAAGAGATATCCAACACCATCAACATTATTCGACATCATCAGCTGAGCATCACCGGACTTCTGCTGGGCTCATCTGTGAGGAACTATTTTCCTGAGTGCCCACCTTTCTTTATCTTTCATTATACGACATTTTGGTCTTTTTTTGTAAGTTGAAGATATTGGAGTAGATCTTGTTCAACACCAAGAGTCATGACCAAAGGCACCAACTCAAATTTTTTCTGGGAGCCATGAGATTAGAGATATGAGGAAACGTTCTAGAATTGAGATGCTTCTTTTATTTCAATTTGGAATGCTATTCAGCAGGACCATGCACTCCTGATAATGTTTCCACCCTGTCGTTTTACTGCGAGTCTGTTCAATACATATTGAACATAGGCTGTGTGTGTACTCAGCAGAAAACTTTATGAAATTTAATTATGACATTTCACAAATTCCAAAATGGAAGACAACTGTGGTCAAATTTCCTGTCTGAAAATTTGTTGGGGTCTGGGTGCTCCAGGGAGGCAATTGATTCAGGGCAGGCTGGGAGGCATTTTTAAAAAGCCACACTTGAAGCCTAGGAGAAATTGCTTTGACAATTCTAATACTCACTAAGGGGCCGTTGCTATCTGGTACCCTCTCCAGATGCACAGTGCACACCTACATGTCTGCTCAAATTTGTTCCTTCCTTCTTTTAGAAATTAATTCTTCTTGAATTTTAGTATGGCAATTCTTCTTGAATTTTAGAATTTAAAATTCTTCTTGAATTTTAGTGATTATTCATAAAATAGAAAATCTCATACGCTCATGCTTTATAGGTTATGGAACTAAATGTTAACCAGTAGAAGGTAAACAGATAGCTCACATCTCATGGCTTTATCTTTCATGTCTGAGATGCAGTTGTGAAAGCAGAAGATGGAACAGCTTCTTTATCCCCAAGAGTATAGATCAGATTTGCTCAGTGTGCAGAAAAGAAAATGGAGACCTGAAGTCAGATTATGACAGAGCTTCTGGTCATCTCGCTCACTAACAAGGTGGATGATTTGAGAATATCGTGCCATTTCTCAAGTCTTTGAACAAATCTTACAATCTTTCAAGTCTTTTGGTATCTTCTTCTATTGAAAAGGGAGAAATGGAGAGTGTTCTATCTCACAGGGCTATTATGGAGCTGTTTGAGCAACATACATTGTTTTTAAACTTTTGTAGTTTATAGTCACAACTACAGGCAAAATAAAATGTATCTGGCTCAGTGAGAACAGATACCCAGAGGGTGGTATTTCAGAAGAGAAGCTTCTCAGTTTGCTGTTCTAGGGTCTTACCTGTTCAAAAGCAATAAGATCAGGAGGGAAATCCTTTGTTACCTAGGCCCTGAGTCTGCCTGGATTGCTAGTAACCTTCCTACGATGCTGCCATTTGAGTTGCAAAGGAAAATTCTTGCTGTCATCAGCTGCAGATAGATTTCCCATTTGGGTAAATTTGATGAAGGAAATTATTCTGCCAGGAGTGGGGCAGATGTATAACAGTTGTTCTGACATCTGACAAGTTGATTGTCATGGTGGCTGTCTGTAGATCTGCATTTGTGAAGCCAAAATTGGAGACCCTAAAATCATATGGTGTCGTGTCAATTGTCTGTGTGTCTGTTCACCAGGAGTGTTATCCATTTCATTTCAGATGATTCAGTTTATTCTCCACATCACTACCAAGGTGCTCATACCCCTGATGCTTGCAGAGGCTTCTCCTTACAGGCTATGCCTGCTAACCCTTCTGCATGCATTCATGCAAAATTGAGCATCAACCAATCGGAATTTTTTCCCCAATGCCACTAAAGTGTTGCAAAGCAGAATTTGAACCATTCTTCAAGATTAGCTGTGAGTTTTCTGAAGCAAACATTAGGAAGGATTTTGCATGGTTCATAGCAAGCCCTGGCAAGGTCTCTTAAAGTAGCTGATCTCAATGAGAACAGAAAATCACTTCTGACCCCTTATCACTTTGGATTTCTTAGTTACCTCGTTCCTAAATGCTTAGACATTGCAAATAGTGTTGGCATGGGCTGTTCTACCAAGTAACCCTGTTATGGGTGGGATAAAGATGTGAAAAGCCTAAGGATAAGACCTGGAAAGGAACGTTTGACAGAGTATAAAAAGCGATAAGAAACTGAAATAAGAATGTGACTGTCACATACAACTGCCAAAGCCTCAACAGTAGGCACAGACTTTGTAGAATCTGATGACACTGTGTGCGTTGTTTTCTAAACATTCACACAGAAGCACAGAGGCTGAAATGCCTCATTACTCACATTAGAAAGATGCTAGGAGTGTGATTCTGCAAACAAGCAGAGCACCTGGCAAATTGCTGACTTGCTCTGTTGATAATTTCATAATTTACAGGCTCAAGGAAGCCTTGGGAGAACTTTGTATCTGACTCCAAGTTCTGACCAACCAGGTGGAACTGGGCCACGATCTACAAGTGACAGAAACTTTGACAGACATAGATTCCATCTTAAAGTAGTCAGGAACTTATCGTAAGACTGAGCAAAATTTCCATGAATCTTGACAAATATAAGGTAAAAGATGTATTTGTGATATCTACCTCAAGAAAACACCTCATTTTTTTTTTCACAACTGTTTAGACTATCTTAGTTCAGCCTAAAAGCAGTATGTTTATCATCTGTAACCTGAATCAGGGATGATTCTTCCCCAAGGCTACCCTGTGGCTGGAATGACTGAAAGGACCTGGACAACAAGGGCCTGACAGTAAGGGGAGGCCAGGAAAACCAATTTGTAAAGAGATGAGTGAAGTCATTGGCATGTAGTATCAGGATGTAGAAATGAGGGTAAGAAATAGAGAATCTAGATTGTGAGGCTCTGAACAACAGAAGAGTTGTATGTTTTGTGTTTTGACCGAGTTGTCAATAAATGTGTACTGGTGAGGAAGGATGAAGAGAAAGATGCCTTAGGACTGCTAAATTTCAGCCCCAATGAGGACTCACTGTATGTGACGCATGTGACGCATGTGACGCGTGTGACGCATGTGACGTATGTGACGTATGTGACGCATGTGACGCATGTGACGTATGTGACGTATGTGACACATGTGACATATGTGATGGTAGTCTACAGTTGCTGAGGTTTATCACTAACTAGTATTTATTTCCTTCTTTCATTTGAGCTGGTTGTGTATTTTTCTGTCGTTACCAAAGGAACTGGAATCTTAAATAGATGTGACCAGAGTGACTAAGCAAAAATCCACAGCCCAGATTTTGGTGTGAGGATCTCTTCCTTAAATCTCCGCTGAGCAAACGGTATTGCCTATACTTCTGTCACTTCATCCTATGCCCAGTGATTTAGAAAGCTCTACTTCCAATGGGGAAACACTTGTAATCTACCTAACAAGACACTCTGGTCACCCTGTAGTCTAAGCATGGCTCCTTTAAATGATTTTTTGCACATGACTTATCAATTGCAGTTCTACTCATCAGACAAGCATTCATGTACTGTCATTCTCCTTGACTTAGACACTGTGTTTATTAAGCTGCTTTATTTTAAGTGGAACAATCCAGAAAACCACAATTTCTCCAGTAGAAACCTTCAAAGTCCAAATAAGTCAGCTTATCTGTATTAGTGACACCAGAGTTGGACAACTCAAAATCTCTGGTTACTGAGCGCAGATAGGTGTGTCACTGAATGTTTCCTGTCCACCCTCATTCCCAAACAGAGACAGGGGGAAGGTAGTATAATTATACCATCTTTTTGTCTCCTAAGTTCTTAGATTATGTTACTTATTAATAAGAAGTTTGTGTATATCTCCTCCCCCTTCCTTTTTCTAAAAGCTTGTCCTCTTTAATGACTATTTGACTTAACCCTTCCTTATATAAAGCAACTGCATCGACTGTTCAAGATGCTAATATAGCATGTCTTGAGAATCCAACAGAATGGTTAAATGTGTAAACTATTAAGATAGTAATAGAGAATAATTCCCAACAAGGAGGTATTAATTATTTTGTTCACAATTGTTTATTCCAGGATACATTTTTGAGGCTATTATGGATGAGAGATTGTTTTCTCAATTTCTTAAAAGTAATTTTTAATTATAATAAAATTACATTGTTTTCCTCCTTCCCCTTTCTTTCTCCAACTTCTCCAATTCTCCTCCACTAGATCCCTCCCAAATTCATAGTTTCTATTTCTTGAATTGTTACACACACACACACACACACACACACACACACACACACACACAAATACAAGAGTCTGTTTAGTGTTGCTTGTATGTATATGATTTCAGATCTAACCACTTGGTATTGGATAACCAATAGGGGGAAGGAGTCATTCCTGGGCAAAACTATTTCTCCCATTTCACCATTCTTTAGTTGCCTGTAGTTCTTTGTCCAGGGGGAGCCTGAACTGTCCTTGTTCTTGATGTCCTTATTCAGGTCTTGCTTAGGCAGCCATATTGTTTAGGTATCATGGGTGCAGTTTCTCTGTCATTTCTCAGAGACATAATTTCACAGCAGGTTTCCTGGTCCTCTGGCTCTTAGAATCTTTCCACCCCTCTTCTTCTACACTACCTAAGCCTTAGGTGTAGAAGTTGTCCTGTAGATGTATACATTGAAATATTTGGCCAGTTGTGGTTGTATGTAGTGATCTCTATCTGTTGTGAAGAGAAACTTATTTGGTGAGAGGTGAAAGCTGCCCTGTGGGTATGAGGGTAAGAAATTAGAATGGAGGGATGGCAATGGGGAGATCAGAAATATTTCTTTATTATGAAAAGTATAAAGTATCTCACCTTTCCTGTTATATCTTCCGTTTTAATAAAATTTTGGATTCATTTAGAAAATGTAGATGGGGAAACGGGCCTCAATTTCCATGTCTGCAAAAATGGAGATGTCAGCCTAGCTGACAATATATGTTTCCTTTATTTCTGCTTATTATATACAATATGTTAAAAGTGAGTAAGACTGAATAGCAGCAGAAAAATGGGAGTAGGCATAGCCTCAGCTAGTGGATCTGATTAGAACTAGATGGATTTAATTTCTTTAGGAAGTAAAGAGCCCTGTAATAAGAGTTGATGCTTTCTTTGATGGCTCTTTTTAAATGGGTGAAGAAATGGCACAGTGGCTTGCCTAGATCTAATCCAACCAAACCTAAGGTGAACCCTGTTATAGGTCTTGGCTAAGATACACAAGAAAATCAGGAGTAAGAGCTGACATTTTAGCAGTCTGTGGTTCCTGTTCGTATTTTTGTTTATGATTCTCTTCAGAGCCAACTTAGTGGCCATTCACTCTCATTTCAGTTTTGATTGGCTTAGCTCATAAACATTTTATAAACTTTAGCTGAAAATACACCAATTTCTTAGTTTTGGCTGCCACCATACTATCCATATTCATTTCAAAACTCTGCTCACAGTACAATTTATTATTGAAATCAATTATAGGAAAGGTGGCACACCTTAACCTTGCAGTTATGCACATAGAAGAAAATTACGTTCTGAAATGGAAGTTTCTGGTTTCTTTGGAGATGCAGTTGTGTCATGTGATATTTTTTCTGGAGACTGTCTTATGAGAGGATACTTTGCTGAAGCTGACACATAAGAGGATATTTTGCTGAGAACAGACATGTGGTGTTTTTCTGAAGGCTGCCTAGGAAAAGGGCATGTGGTGTTTTGCTGGCATGGACCACTGAGAGGACATGTGATGTTTGGAAAGGGTACAAATATAACTCAACTGACAGTGGATGACGTTCTGTCATTGGTTCACCTTGCCACTCTTTGCTGGTCTTCATTGAGCTTTGCTGATGAGATGCGTGGCATTGGTTTACCTTGCATTCTTCACTGGTCATTGTTTGTCATCCTTTATAGAGAAAACCATACCAAGGAACTTCTCATGATATTCCAGGGGCCTTTTGCCACTTCTGTGGACTTGGGCCAATTGGCAGAGCCTGATGGTTTCCTCTGGATCAAATAGTCATTGGTGATTCGTGAATGGTGTTTGCAAGTGGATCAAGCTACCGTTGCTGATTCCTGTGAATTAAACTACTGGTATCCTGACAACAAAGATTGGAATCACCCAAAAGAACTATTTCTAAATAGGTCCACATCCCTCTATGCCCTGTTAACCTTTCCTTTCACCTCTGGTGAGCAGTGGGATAGAAGGGAAGTTATAGCATTTAAGAACCCTTGTTAAAGTAGGTTTGGGAAAATCTAAGCTTCCAGACTCCACCTCTCTGTCTCATTCTTCTCCCTCCTCTATGTCCTTTTTTTCTTCTGTTTTATCTATGCCCCACCAGCTCATATGTCTGGAACTCCTTACCTTCACTGCAGAGAAGATTTCAACCCATTACAAAGGGTATTTTAAAGGAGAATTTAGATAAGTAAGAGCTTACAGATAAAACACTGTTTGCTATGGGGAAATAAAATGGATCACCATGTTCTTCTTGGCCTAGTTACCCATGAGGGGAAGGTGCTTATGGGCTAAACACAGACACCTGTGTATAATAATGGTTTTTCTTTATTTTCTTTTGTCAGTGACTATGTGGAAGAAAGATACTTGAGTATCTGTTGGTTGGAAAATCCTATAGGCAGCTTGTATTCTCTTTGGATGCCATAGACAAGACATCCAAGCCTTGGCACCAACTCTCCTCCAACCCAACTTATATGCAATTCATTGCATCTTTTTTGGTCTCAAAGGCTCTGAGTAGAGAAGGAGACGATGCCATGGACAGGGTGTACAGCTTGGATCCAAACCCTGGAAGACAATGGAGCCCCATTGTGACTGACAGAGTGAGCCACTGGATGGCAGTGTAGGTCCATGCAGATGAAGGTAGGAAGGCCATTTGTCTTTCTTTTTAAAAGGCCATTTAAGTTTGACAGGTAATTTGGCACGTTTTGAGTTTGAGTGTGCCAAATGATTTGGCAAATATTTCACTTTCCTTTGAAAATAGGAACACCTGCTGTTGTGGCCTGCAGGAAAGTGGAGGTGGGTAGCATCTCCCTTAACTCTCTTGTTAATGCTAATTTCATAGCTGAAAAAAAATGGGTAAGAATATAGAGACAACCTATCATAATTTTCAATGTGGTACCATGCTTTGAGAAATGGCTGTAAATGTGTGTCTCTCTTGAGCCCAACCTCTGCATTCTCAGGGGGTAATCTTTTTGTCTTCACAGTGATGCTGTCCCTCTAGTAGGTATCTAGGCTGGCTCTTGGCCAGGTGGAATGAAAAGTCATGTCCTCTAGTGGTCCTCCAACCAAAAGCATTAGGAAAATCCATCCCCAATGTTTCCTTTTCTCAAGAAATCTCTGCTTTTCTCTTAGTGTGTTTAATAACCCAAGCAATATGACAGTGTCTCCTGGGCCTCTTAATCATCCCAAAGGCATTAGTTTGCTGAACATGGTGGTGACAGTGGATGTTCCATGCCTGTGGGAGAATATGGTTGAAACAGAAGGCCATTAGGCCAAGTTCCTAGCTTACCAAATTAAAGTTCATCTCTCATAGTACATGCTACTCAGAGGGATACAAATGAATAAAAGTGATGTTATCATTAGTGTAACTTTAAGTGTGATCTAATCTTTTAAAAGGTAAAGCATTTTCAGTCCTAATCACTATAGCTGACATACCTAGAGTATGATGTGGGACCACTTGCCTAGTAACATACCCATAACAGGTTAGAAATGGGCAGATTAGAGAAGAGAGATTAGCTACTCTTGTCAGTACTATGCATCAACTAGTAAGAGGAACAGTGATTGTGTCAAAACTTTTAACCTTTTGAGGGATACCAAAGAAGCATGCTATAATGGGATGACTCTGGGTTCAAATTTTGAGGAATGGCTTCTAGTCCCAAGTCCACTTAGTAGCTATGTGTCAGTACAGGCATTACTAACTCTCTAACCTGTCTTCCTATCTAAATATGGAAAAGGCAATTCAGATGAACTCCTGCAGATAGAAACCATTGGGATTCCCTTTAGTCTAGTCAGTTTCAAACATTTGCACATACTCTTGGTGTATATTTCAATTATATAGAGCAGTAGCGAAACAGGAGGATATATTTATTGAAACAAAAATCTAAACCAAGTAATTCCCATTTTTTAATAGAGCAAAGAGCACTGCCATAAAAAGAGACTTTTGGAGCAGTAAGATACTTCATGAAAAAATATGCATTTATACTTTTAACATTTAGCTATTGAGTTTCAATAAAGATCTTTCATAAGTATTTATTTTTTTATCTTCAGTCACTCATTAGTTGTTTTACATTTCTCCGAATCACCACTAAAGTGTCACTTCTTGAGAGGCAAGAGGAAGAGTGTTACAAGGGGTGATGGAGAGCCTGACAAGACAGGTTTCTGTGGACTGACAATGGAAACCTAGTTGCAGCAGATGGAAAAAGAACCCTGGGATATGTGTGGCTGGTGAAATGGCTGAATACATAGAGTGTTTACTGCACAACATGAACACGAGAGTTTGTACCATCAAAACCTACATAAAAGCTCTATAGGTCAGGTGGCAAGAGCTCTCAGAGTGTAGAGGTGCTTGCCACTAAGGCTGAATACCTGGATTTCATCCCTGAAACCACTTCATTAGTTGAAGAAAAGGAATGGGTTCCTGTAGGTCAGCCTATGACTGCCACACCTACACATCTCACACATTCCTCAACAAAGATGATTTTTAAAAAAAAAAAACTGGGCAAGCATGGTGATCTGCCTATAATCCCAGTGCTTAGAAGTCAGGGGATTCCCCAAGACATGCTGGCTAGAGCTGTGGCTAGACCAGTCAAATCCCAGGTTCCTGGTTCAGTGAAAGTTTCTGCCTCAGTGGATAAAGGAGAGACCAACTGGGGAGGATGCTCACTGTCAACTCTTGGTCTCCACATCATGGATGCTATTCTCACATGTGTGACCTCTCTCTCTCTCTCTCTCTCTCTCTCTCTCTCTCTCTCTCTCTCACACACACACACACACACACACACACACACACACACACACACACACACACTCACTCTCTCTCACATGTTTGCATGCTCACTGAGAAATGAGAAAATGGTAGCAGCATGCATGTTTGGTCCTCTGTATTTACAGGTTTCGGTCCTGTATAGTCCATTAAGCACAGACTAAAGATGTTGAGAGAAAAAGGTTCACTTCATATGGGCCATGTACAGGACCTTTTTATCATTATCATTACTTCTTAAGCAAAATCACATACCAACTATTTATATTAGCAGCAGTCTAGAGATAGTTTTAAGCATATAGGATCATGTTTATAGATTATATGCAGATTTGTCTTAAGGAACATGTGCATCCATGAGTTTTGGTATCCATGAGCTTCCTGGAATCCATGCCTTAAGATTATTGAGGGAAAAGAGTATTTACAACTCTTATAAGAATTTTTTTAAAAGAAAAGGAAAAAAAAAAAAAAAAACTCCTTGCCCCAGAACCAACCAACCAACCAAACAAAAACAGAAAAAGAAAAAGGAAAGAGGTAGTGGCTGGTGCATGGTCTCTAGAGAGGGACTCTTTTCTAAGAAATTGAACATTCTAAGACTCACTGTATCTGAAGGAAAATATAGATATACTTTATCATAGATCCAGAGTTTTCACTAAAAGGCTGAGATTGGCTCATTTGATCAAGAGCAAGACTATCTTGCACACCCCATGTCTTTAGGCAGAGCTGTCAGGGTGGAGGAGGGTCCATGAGCATTTCTTTCTTTTTTTTTTTTTTTTTTCCTGCAAAGTTAGCAGACTTTGATTTCAGAGACCATACCATCCCAGAACTGTTCAGTCATGGTATCCAAACCTCTCATTAAACTGACTGTTGAGTCTGAGGCTCAGAAGAGTTAGACTTGAAGCTTTGCTCTCAGAGTACTATTTGATAAGGGTTTAGAACATGGCTTTGGGACCTAAAAATACCTTTAAGTGGAATCATACCATAATTTATTAGTTGCATGACTCCTGAAGCAAGTTATCCTTGGTTTTCACATCAGCTGAATGACAGAACTCGATACTATTTCAACAAATAAGCATTGGAATGAGACATTTTCTTCCACAATTGTAAAAATAAACCGAGAGAAGACAAGAGCTTAGTCCAGTGCTGGGTATTAGTCAGGGTAAGCACTGATTCACGTTGGTCATTTGCATAGAAATGAAATGTTATAAACTCGCATGTACAGAAAAATTCTAAAAATGCTACGGATACTTCTACAAATGGGATATAATAAACACCAGAGAAAGCACACAGGCCACAATGTTTAGTCTAAGCCTTGCTAAGTGTGTGACCAGTTGTAGTCACCATGCTCAGAGTCTCTTACTCATGGTTGACTCAAGTCTAGGGCCTCTTCCAAGCCCTGTTTGACCTGCCTGTGTGCAACGATTATCTTCTCTATAAAAACTTCAGAGTCACCTCCCTATCACGTGGAAGCAGGATACCTCTGTTCTCTCTTGCTCTTTGAAACCAGCCAGGAGTTTAAATTTGCTGGTTGTGGCTACAGGCTGCCAGGAACAAAACCAATCCTCTTTCAACGGCTCCAGAATTGGCTGGCAGGAACAGAATGAGTGCAGTGAAACTGTGGACACAAGGCAGAAAGGCTGTGGGACAGCAAAGGAAAGCTATCCTTCCCAGCTCTTCCCAAGAGCTGCAAATGTACTCATTTTCAGTGGGCCTGCCAGACACTGCCCCTGATTGTTTGGGTGGATGTCCACCTCTGTTATAACCCCATATTCTGCCTCTTGAAGTTATCACAGATTCTGTTTGTAATAGTCCAGGTAGCTTAGGATATTTGTTCTCTCTCTTGGGAACCCATTTCCCCCCTTTGAAAACACAATTTCCCAGCCACCACTTCTGCTTAACCATGTTTCCAATGTTAGTTTTTTTCTCGCTGGAGATGAGCAAGGCAGGGCGGAATTAAAACTCATAGAACAGCAGAAGTTAATTGGAGTCTGAAAGGATCAGGATACTTGAAGCTCAGCTTGATAAAACCCCACAGGGTTTGGAAATGAGTCTTATGGGAACCAAAAAATAAAATAAATAAATTTAAGAAACCTGTTTCCTATTGCCCCAGGGATCCACTTACCAACTTTCTATAGTAATCTTTGAACTTCTGAACTACAATCAAATGCTTAGTTTAAATAAACAATATATTTATGCTTCTACTTTCCATACACTGCTGAAAAAGTGGCTGAGATGCAAAATAAAAGTTTTATAATCTTCTTAGTTATATAAACTGTACCATAGTGGAAAACACTATGGTAAGATGGCTGACTTTGGGGGGGGGGCTGGAGCTGACATATACATAATTTTCTTTTTCTCAGTTAAACACACACACACACACACGTGTGCACACACACACGTGTGCACACACACATGCTGTGTAATCTAATGCACCCTCTGATGCGGAAACTTAAGGGTCCTTTGTAAAGTCAGTTGTGTCAGATGATGATTTGCTGGGCAAACAGATGAAGGAGTGTTTTCCTGAAGCAGACACAGGTGAAAGGATGTTCTTCTAAAGCAAGCACATGAAAGGACACGTGATGAGGAATTTTTCACTCATGTATTTAGTCCTTCTTCCATTGCATAGTTGAGCTCTATTTGATGGGACTCCATAGAGAGAAGCGCACCAGAAACTGGTGGTATGCTGGCAGCTTCTTGCTGCTTCCTTGGACTTGGGTTCATTGGCAGAGTGATGTCAGCTGAGACAGACTTGTGTGGAGTTTTGCTAAGACAAACTCGTGTGCTGAGGCAAGGCATGTGCTGAGGGACGACCCATGGGGGACACATGATGTTTGGAGAGAGTATAAATAGGTCTCAGCAGACTGGGAGAGGGGCTTGCTAGTAGAGCCAGCTGTGCAATGCTTCTTGGTCTCTTGTCTTTGCTGATCTTTCCTTCATTGAGAGAGGCATGAAAGATGACTTCTCCTGGTTTCCCTTGCTGGTCCAAATAACTCCTGCTGACTAGTGCTGATTCAGCTGAGGCCTGGCTGTTCTTGTTAGAGCGTACCACTGGTGCTGCTATCTCGACACTACTGAACTGGACTGCTGGTGTAGCCATGACATTTTTGCAAGTGGATCGAGCTGCCACTGCTGACCTGTGAACTGAACTGTTGATTTTCTGCCAGTGCAGATGGGATTTGCTCCAAAGAACCATTTCTAAACAGGTCCGCTTTGCCCATATCCTAATAACTTTCTTTTCCATTACCTCTGGAATAGTGGTGGGCTAGAAGAGAGGTTAAAGCAACTAAGAACCATCATTAAAAGTAGGCTTTGAAAAAATTAAAGTTACAACCCTCTCTATAGTTTTTCTCTTCATTTTCAAAATTTGCTTCTAGGCTGAGATTGATCCTTTGGTAAAATATCTTTTGTACAAGCATGAGGACCTGTGTTGGGATTCCCAGAACTCTTACATACAAGCCCAGGAATGATGATACACGTTTATAACCCCTCTGCGCAGGAATGAATCTGTAGAACTCACTGATCAGTCAGTGTAGTCAAACAGTAAACCCTGAGTTCAGTGAGATCTCTTGTCTTAAAACATAAGGTGGAGAATGATTGAGAAACCAAACTCTGGCTTCCATATGCATGAGCGCGTGTGCCTATGCACCCTCATGTCCATGTACATACGTATAAATATACCACACATATGTGTACACAGGTACACACCTTACTTCAGCTTTTAAAAGTCTGTGGCTGGCACTGAGGAAGTCCTCTAAGCTTCAAGTGGTACTAAACCTGATAAAGAACTTATTGGGGGTGATCATGACACAAATAGGAGCTATCATTCTGGGCTTCTGGGTAATGGGGAATAGAACAGTTAACCTTTAGTCTATCAGCTGAATTTAGGCTCAGAATCTAATGACAAAAAGCCATTACCCCCTGAAGGCCCGGCGTCTTTGGGGAAATGAGTATAGTCGTTTCAACTCCAACCCCAAACAGCCCGGAGTCTCCATCAGAATGGCTGCCATTGCAATCACAGCTAATTGTCACCAGTGCTGTGGAAAACAGGATTGGATGAGAAGGCAGACTGAAATCACTTTGTGTGCACCATGCAAGGTAGCTCACAAGCAGCTAAAGGATGCCCCCTGCCAAGGCTGATGTCCCCTTTGAAATTTAGAGGAAATGAATGGGAGACTTGAAGATGCCTACTCATAAATTCAGTCACAAATACTTTCTTTTCATACAGAATAGTGTTTTAATAACAGTTGCCATTCAAGCTATATTTTATTAAAGTCCCATTTGTGTTGAGGCCACAAACAAGGGCAAGGTAAAAATCAGTCATTCTATTTCCATACTTGAGTGAGCCCTTCTATTTCCAGAGAGAATCCAGTATCTCTGTGGTACTACAGCTAGTACTAAGTTGTTTTTTTTTTTTTTTTTTTTTTTAGATGAGAGAATATCTTAACTCTTGCTTGTTCTGGCAACAAAACTTACTGCTGGTTCTTCAAAAGAGCATCCTTTAAAGAGCTTTAAAAATTGACTTTAGTTTTAGAGGTATGGTTTGTTCACTTCCTCATTCACTGAAGGCTGTATTTAAGCTCTAAACAGCAACAGTGATACTTTTTTTTTTTTTTTAGAATAAAAGACGCAACTAAATATAAAAGGTGGAGGGAAATAGCCCTAGTGTCTTCTCTTTCATATTTATAAAGAAGTTTCCTACTATCTCACTGCTCCCCATGGAATGCCATAGGGATGTGGACAACTTCTCTTCCAATTGACATTTCTAAATTGGTGACATGCAATTACCTTTTCCATAGTCACCCTGCTAAGTAAGTTAAAATTTTAAATGACATACTTGTAGCTCATTGAAGACTTCCTTGAGTATAAAATGGATGTTCAATGTCTTGAGAGGTCATTTTGAGAGGTTAACTTCCCTACTCTCCTGAGCAAAATGGGCCTCACTGGATAATTTCTAAAGAAGGCTTGCTGCTATATTACCTACTTCCTGATCTTCAAACTGTTTCCTGATTGAGTCTCTTGTTCTTGTTCCAGCAATACAGGTGAACCCCATCCAATGGGAAATTCTGCCTATGTTCACAATTCATGAACCAGAGACTTTGAATTGGAAGGTGCCCAGGAAGTAGGGGTGGACTGAGTGGGCATCTGTGATGATTATCCATGATGGGTAATTGCACCCATTGTTTGATTATTTGTGTGGCAGGCTGGCATAATGAGGTAAATTTCAAAAACATTCTGATACAGTACTTGAGAAAGTTTAGAAACTGAGTCATTCTGGTATTTGTTTTGAAGCTGGCCAGTTGGGAAAAGTGTACTATAACTTGGAGGGTTTCCCACAAGTGTGAGCTACTGTGTCTTAACCCAACATGGCCACAGTGTAGGCGTGTCTGAAATTTAACAGACAGGTAGTATTGGTGAAAAAGTCATGCTGATCTCAACTATATTAGTCAGGGTCCTTTAGAAGAACAAAAATCAATAGGATAGAGACAGATATGTAAGGGGGGATTTGCTATAGGAACTGGCCTATATGATTTTGGAGGCTGATCTGCCCGTTGCTACCTGGAAATCCCTGAATGCTATGGCCTTACTCAGTCTGATTCTGAGGGTCTGAAGGCCTTAGGTATAGTCCTGGAATCACAAGATCCAAATGCTAGGAGCACTGACTTTTATGCTTAGGAGAAAATGGATGTTATAGCTCAAAAAGAGAGAAAGCAAGCCTTTCATTTTATTCTGTTTGGTGCCTTGGTAGATTAGACTGTTGTCCACTACATTGGTGAGGGTCTTTACTCAGGCTACTTGATCCATATGCAAATGTCATTCAAATAATGCCCTCATGGAAAAACATAGAAATTATGTTTTACCCACCATCAAGGTATCCCATATCCATATCCCAATCAGTTTGACACATAGAATTAACTGTCACACCAAATTACTCAAAAACATGAGAGGTGGTGAGTCAGGGTTCAGCACTCAAGGCTCAAGTGAAAGATTAATTCTGAGCTGTAGAGAATAAGATCTAGAAAAGCCGTGGAACCCGGCAAGGTCATCCATGAGGGTGGGACGGAAGGTAAAGCAGTTGGCAGTAGATCCCTGAGGAGAGGAACAGGGAGGAACGCAGAGGTGAATAAAGAAAGTTGAGGACCAGCTCTAAGAAGGCAGAGACTATATAGAAATGTCACATCCCTAAGCAAAGACCTGTACAGAGCATTAGCCAGAAGAGTGGCCAGTGATGCCAACACTATGGAAAAGTAAGGTATAGATGAAACCATGTTCATTAGCTAGGTCAATACTGGGGTAACTATTGACTCTGGAGTAGTGAAAGCAGCTTGGTGGCTACAGAACAGCAGGGGAGAAAACCTTAGCTGGGAAGTGAAATAAAAGAATACCAAAAAA
This sequence comes from Arvicanthis niloticus, assembly GCF_011762505.2. Lineage (NCBI taxonomy): Eukaryota > Metazoa > Chordata > Mammalia > Rodentia > Muridae > Arvicanthis > Arvicanthis niloticus. The sequence goes on along the minus strand of NC_047676.1, from coordinate 46,449,853 downwards.
AAAAAAAAAAAAAAAAAGCCAGGTAATCAGGATGTTTGGGGTTAAAAATCCTTGAAGTTTTGTGTGTATTTTGAAGAATTAGACAGTTTTTACAATAAACCCTGTGCAAGGAGAAGTTGATTGTGTAGGGGCCCGGGAGTGGTGAGGCTGTGGCCAGTTGGACTGTGAACCCCGAAAGGTGAGAAGGAACACCTACCCCAGTACCTCACTGGGTGGGAGGAAGAGAGATCTGGACTTAAACACAGTTATGGGGAAGGTACTGGAGAAAGACTTTTTATGGTGACTTTTATTTCCAAAAAGAAGTTATCGTTTCATCAGAGAATAAAGAAGAATCTGAAAATGAAACTCATTTTTAAGGCCATCAAAAGCTGTAACTGGTTTAAAACCAAACCAAAGAAGACAACTAAACAAACCAACAGGCTGGTGAGGTGGCTTTGTGGGTACAGGTACTTGCTACCAAGCCTGATGACCTGAGTTCTATTCTGGGAAGATATCCTAGTTAGGGCTACTGGTGATAAAACCCCATGAACAAAGGCAACATGGGGAGGAAAGGGTTTATTTAGCTTATATTTCCACATCTTAGTCCATCATTGAAGGAAGTCAGGACAGGACCTTAAACAGGGCAGGAACCTGGAGGCAGGAGCTGATGCAGAGGTGATGGAGGAGGCTGCTTGCTGACTTGTTTTTCATGCCTTGCTCAGTCTGCTTTCTTATAGAACACATGACTCATCTCAGGGATGACTCCACCCACAATGCACTGGGCCCTCCTCCATCAATCACTAATTAAGAACATGCCCTACAGGTGCTAACATTATGTTTTAAGTTTTAATTACTGCTTAAGAGACCTCTTACCTGTAAGCCCCATTTGCTCAAGGATAGATAACTCTCCAGAATACTGGGGGCTGCTGTTCACGTAAGATAACAAATCTGTGTGGTTTTGCTTCTGTAAACAAGCTTGGAGTACACAGGATGTGTGCTTGATTATACATAGGCAGGAAGTATGTCAGGATGTGTGATTGCCTCTTGATTACATAAAGGTGGAAAGCCTTGTGAGTTTTTCTTTTATAAGCCCCTGACTAATGCGATTTGGCTCTATGCTATAAGCATGAGTCTCAGGTATGGACCTGGCCAGTATCCATACCCTGTCCAGTATTTTACAAAGCCTCTTATTTGTTAAAATTCATTCATAGTCAGACTGATGAATCTCTGAATGACCACAGGCTTGCCTACAGAAAATATCTTATGTTGATAAATTTTTCTCAGTTGAGGTTCCCTCCTCTGATGACTCTAGCTTGTTTCAAGCTGACATAAAACCATCCAATACAGACTCCTACAGTAGAAGGAGAAAACAGACTCATCCAAGTTGTCCAGTGACTCTCTCTCTCTCTCTCTCTCTCTCTCTCACACACACACACACACACACACACACACACACACACACATGCCCGCTCGCGCGTGCACGCGAGAACATAAATAGGAGAGTAAATGTTAGGTTTGCAAGAGGCACTAGGAAGGGAAGTGGGGCCGGCGCTGACTGGATAAATGGAAGGAGGAGCTTTACTGGAGCAATGCGTCTGTGGCTCAATAAACTAATTTAATTAGAAACACTAAAGCCAATTACCTTTACTTATTTTCCAGATATAAAATGTATCTCTAACTCACATCACAAATGTGTGCTTTGGAACAAGACAGAGAAGCAGATATGAAATCATAGAAAGGTATGGGGGAAGAAGCTTCAGGTAAGGGATAGAAAGTAGATGAACATCCTTTGTCAGTGTGCATACTCAGGCAAATGACAAGTTTATGCTGCACTTCTGTCTGGGAATCAGTTTGTGATTGTAGCCATCCCTGTGGTGTGACTTTCTGTCTAATTAATGACTGGTCCCACAATTTAACAAAGGGGGATTGTAACATTATTGCAAATGTGCCATTATTTTGAGGGCCATTTCCTCCTAATCTCATGTTTTTAAAAATTGGCTTTTATCAGTTTCATTTTGGTAACAAAATGACCCTGGTGATCACAGCATTGGGAGAGTTCCAAAGATTCTGAATTTGAATCTTTATAGAATTTCTGTTTATTCTCAGTGGCCAGATTTTATTTTATTTTTTAAATGTGGAATTGTCATGGAAGAATCTCTAATTGTTTCATTTGGGAAAAGAATCAACTCCTGCTGAGAACTTAGGTCATTGTCAGGAGCTGCTAAGGCTATTCACAGATGGCCTCTACGTGTTCCTTTCTCAAAGAGTCTTAAAAAAATAAAGGGAAGTGAAACCATTTCCATCCTTTCTCTTCTTTTACAATCTCTGTGCTAGAGACACATTCACACCAAAGCTGGATGGAGTTTTCTAACTGTTTTGAGTTCTCATTCTCAAGATAAAGCAGGGAGAGTGTCATTGAACTAATCCATTCTTGAAAACATCTTAACATTATAAGCAGAACAAAGTGGTACAAAATGTATTCAGCCTCACGGATTTCTCTAGATGGTAACCAGAATAGAAGATGGCAGAATGTATTAATTCCTAAGATAAAATTATAATGAGAACAGAGAATGGCTCGGGATGAATTAATGTGGCGGCAGGCTTCTGTCTGTAGAGCGTGGAGCGCTCGCTCTAAATACCGCTGCGCAGAGCTTTGTAGTCAGGGCTCTCTTGTAATCTATATTTTAAAGATGCTCTAAAGATAAAGCTAGGCCATATTCTCATCTCTAGGAGCACCGCCACCGCGCTCTGGACACAGAATAGCCCTGGGGAAGTGATGAATGAACCACCTGGCAGGCACAGAGGAGATTCAAGTTAGATATCAGGAAGAATTTTATTACTGAGAACATGCACTGAGGCGTTCCTTCCTCCAGCAGATCCCCTGTAAGTCTGATGCTCTAAGGAAAACTTAGTTAGAGCGGTTATGGTTTGAAAAGAAGAATTTGCTCTTTGAGGGAGAAAATCCTTTATATCTGCAATGTGCAAAGAATTACTTACTGTTTTCTGCCATTGCTACTTAAGCATTTTTTAAAAGGTCAAACATCTCCTCTCCTCCCTTTTTTTTCCTGGGCTGTTGTTCAAAGGTTGTAATGGTCAAATTAGGCATCTGAAATGGGATTATTTTTTCATTCATGTTATAAATATAGTTATTAATAGGCCCAGTATGGGACTGAAAAGAGAGTTAATCTGTGCAGCGTGTACCTGCCGTGTCATTCAGGTGCATACTTTTATAAGCTTTGGGCTCTACAATGAAGGCCGATATGCCAAATAATAACCAAGGAGACACAAGGCTGCAGATGAGTCAAAAGGCCTGTGAATCCTGAAGCCGTGATGGAAAGCCTCAAGTGACTATATTATGTTGAAATGTTTAATAATGGTTGTCCCACATAGCTTTGCGTCTTCCAAAATCTGATCTGATTGCAAATTTTTAATCAGGAAATCTGGTCTTCCCATCCGATTGGCTTTGCAGGCTTGATTGGCAGCAATATTGCTTGTTTTGAATGTTTCTGATGCAGGAAATTTGGGCCCAAGTTTCTCCCTCTCTGCCTTAATACGTGCTCAGGGCACGGCTAGGTTATCTGCATTATGAATCAGAGTTTTTAATAACATCAGCGTGTGGCATTAGCAGAACTGTGGTATTGTGGCTGCCTGTGAGTTCAGATGCAATCTGCTAACGCTGTGATAACAAGAAAGAGTGAATTGTGAATTACCAGGATGTGTTAACTCCAAATAACACTGTAGCCCAGGCTTAAGCATTCGTCCTCTCCCTCTGCTTAGGTGATCAGCTGTGACTGTTCTTTGATGTAAAGTCCTTAAAGCAAACCTGACAGCCTGTGGCTGGTTTTCATGAGCCGGACGCTCGCTCACCTTACTTCCCACAAAGTCAGCGGTTTCATTTTAGAAGTACCTTGGAAATGAAGATGTTTGTGCCTTCTCATTTCTCAAATTCAACCAATAGTAATGCAACCTCTTCAAAGTGTCATGAAAAGATGGGCACTCAGAGGGTGAAAACCCACAATTGCCCCCTATAGGCTGTGCTGAGAAGTCAAGATCTGTAAGGAAACACCACTACTGAGCTTGCTAGGGAATCTAAGCAAACCAAAGGCCTTCCTTTCAGGAGAAATTTAACCTGAAAGATCTCTTTCCCTCTGTTTGCAGGCCAGCACAGGCAACATTTGCATTTTCCTTTTAAAACATAATAAGGAGAATTAAAGCCCTATGATTAAGCACTTAACATAAAATTAAAGGGCCATGGTTATTCATTAGGAAAGCACCATGTAACTAGAATTCAATCAGATTTCAGACAGACTCCTTTCTTCCCATACACAATCGCATGTCATGGATTTGACATTTCTGTCTCTCCCTTTGTCTTTCAGGCACAGTTTATAATATTTTATTCATATCTGCAGCATTGTAGGAACAGGAGAACAAATTCTGGTGAGATTAGCACGGGCTGGCTTCCTGTTTCCCCAGTGAGGTTTGCTCTCCTTCACTTCCCTGGGTTTCTGTAGGTTGAAGACAGAGTGGCATGTGATGGGCCCAATATAACAACAGTCAATTTGTCTGCTAGGTGAAACTTGCAACTTAGAAGGGAAGGCACCCTCAGAAAGCCATCTTTGCATGTGTAACAATGCTCCGTGAGGATCCAGCGTGAGTCCTGACCTTCCGTCTGGTTTACAGTCTGGAGGAGGCAGAGGGAAATAAAAATCACAAAGGGAAAATGAAGTCCTGGTCTCTATGCATTTGAAAACAATAGAGAAATAACATAAGGACAGAAAATAAGTTTAAATAATATTTCTACATCAAATTAAAAAATACATTAAAAGACTGAGACAAAACAAAAAATATTTTTCATAATAATGAAAAAAACCCGTTACTTATAATGTACAGAGCTCCTATAAATCAATATATAAACAAGATGACAGCAAATAAAACAGACAAGCTGCAAGAAAGAGACAGTCCGAAGAGAAGCAGCATTGAGCATCATAGACGTGCAGATAGATACCTACAAAGCAAATCTATGCATGTCTCAATTAAATAGCTAAGACTACAGTAACAGCAGAATTGGGTGACGTTGGTGGTGGTGTGAGCAGATGCTGCTTCTCCTATTGAGAGGGTTGGCCTTTCTGGGAATCAATTTGACCTAACTACACCACGATTCTTCAAATGGTTATGTCTGCTATGTCCACCCTGCAAAAAGCAAATTGAAAACCAGTTTTTTTGTTTGTTTGTTTTGTGTGTGTGTGATCCCATTTTTTTCTTGGACAGAAGGGAAGGGAAAAATGATGCAAGAAAACAGAAGAAAAGTTAATTGTTCGTGTGCACAAAGACAAACAGCGGTGGTTTGTCTCATTCGCTAAATGTCACGGTAGCTTGTTTACGGACCTCCTAATATTGCACTCAGGGAAAATAATAATTTTATCCTTAAAAAAGAGAAAGAAACTTGTAAAAATTTGTTCATATCCTTTGACCCACTGGTTCTCTGTTTAGAAAAATCACTCAAAGGGAAAAGAAAACATGTTAACGTGTTGCGGTTAAAAACAAACACAGCACCAGGGGATTGTTTAAATAAATTCTGGACCATCCAAGAGATAGACTGTAATGCAGCTGCTGTGAATTATATGTCAGAAGGATTTTTGATGACATGCTAAAATATATCTGACAAATTCTAAGCAAACAGAGTAAAACAAAACAGGATGCAAAATGTAGCAGAGGAAGGATCCTGACCTCAGAATCCGCAGCAGACTCTAGAAGAACCAAACACCAGCATGTTGATGGTCGGTGTCCTGGGCAGATTAATTATGGAGGCATTTTGTCATTTTCTTTGTCATTTTTTCCCCCTTTGGGTTAGTTTTGCTGTTGTTTAAAACAATTCCTGTATGCTGCTTTGGTAAATGTATTTGGGGTACTGTGGATCATTTAACTCTTCAGACTGTGCTCTCCTTACCACATAGAGAGAGGAACAGCAGTTTTCCTCAGTAAGGGGTTTCACTACCTTAAACTAGAAAGGATTAAGTATCAGGAAAGGGCCTTACAATCTGCACACCGCTAGAAAGAGCAACAACAAAAGAATCAGCATTGTCAATAACCAATACACCAATGCCCTTTGCATGCTGGGACTGATACCACACCAGTCAGCTATTGGGCCTTAACCTAGAATGACAAACTATACAATGAATCAGAAGCAACCATCCTCAGGGGATGGCCTTTCTACAAACAGACTCCAGAAAGTCTGCCTTTCATCCGGCATGTTAATGCTTCTCTGCGCAGCAAGAATCTGTGGCCTTGCCATGTGCTGTCCCTTGGACGGCTGCATTGCTGGGTGCCTTGGGTAATTGCTAGGTAAACATCCGAATGCAGATTGCAAAAAGATACTCCTGTGGGTAGTAAAAATGCTGTCTGTTTGCAGGTTGAGGCTTACCCCTGTGTTTCAGAGATACCTGAATTGGTTTGGCTCTTTTCCAATTACAATCTGTTCGTAATCACCCAGGGTCTGTAACATCAAGCGGCGTTATGAGGGAATTAATTCTTCCTATGTGACAGTTGTTAGTGTAATTCATGTCCTTGTTTTTAATTGCTGGATCAAATTACTTTGTAGATTATTTCATATTTCATCCCAAGAGAAAGGAATAGAAAAAAATGTGCAGTGCCTGTGGTGACTTATTTGTTTAGTCTACACAGGGAAAAAAAGAGACAGAATTAAAAAGATTGGCTTTCTAAGCAAAATGGCTCTTCCGTATCCTTGGAGTGTTTTTGCATGATTTTAGGCGGAAAGTTAGCCCAAGTACATTCTTTTTGTTTAAACACTCCAGGAACTAGGTTTATTTTTATAATGGTTCTGCCAAAATAATAGCCATAAAGGTCACAGGCAGTGTCTTCTAATAAACGCCTTAAAAGGGATTTACAATTCAACGCTCTTTCGTTAAAAAGAAGCACCTTGAAGATAGGAAATTAATGAGATTTCAAATAATTTATTAAGGAATACCTAATAGACCCTCGTGAGATTCAAATGTCAAGATGTTTAAAAACATACACATACAAACTTAGTAAATGCAAATTATATTTGGGGAGAAAAAGACAGTATTTGAAAACTCTTATAAATGTTTATTTTTACAACACTGAAATTTACTTTTTGTATTTGAATGTGTCCCCAGTAGACATTTCATCCATCTTAGGAGCCCTGGTCCCCAAATGCTTTTCATTCTGCTGTTTGGACTCAGAAAGAATTAATGATTGCTGCCTAGGTGACTGACGAGTTGAGAGTTTGCCTGCAATCTGATAGGTGGGTGAAAGCCCAGCTAAAACAAGCTCCCAGAACTGAAAAGTCACAGATCAAAAATTCGTTCTTCTATTTATTTCACTTTTTGATGACTTGTGTCAAAAGGGATGTGGTAACAATGGGGCACTTGATACGAGGTATCACTGTCTGTAACTATACGAGGCCAGCCAACATGTATGCCTCATAAATAGTCATCTTCTGAAGTAGATCTGAGTGATAAATGGGAGGAGTTAGAGCTCATGGACCACTCACTTAAAAGTAAACATGATGATGATGATGACTGGCAAATAAAACAGCAATCATTATTAAAACAGGCGCTAGAACTTGCTGATTGCTGGGAAATTACAGGAAAAGACAAATGAGCAGACCCACTAACTTAGGGCAAAGGTACCATGTAGTTCAGATAACAAAGTATTGTCAACATAGAAAGGTCCTTGAAATAGGAGCTGAACTCACTATCCTAGAAACAGAAGATGCAGCCACAGTCAGAGCTGACAGGCTGGCAGCACCTGAGTTGATTTTCTCTGCCACAGCACTGAATTGTCAACTTTAAGGAAAGAGAAGAGATCCCTGTGAAGACAGATGTCTTGCCCATCCGATGATTATGCAGAATTTCTGGGGTCACATATTTCCTCATAAACCCAGTTCGATTTGTTTGTAAAATTGGCAGTGCTACTGTGTCCTGTTTTAAATCTGTTGTTCCTTTGCCTGTTGTGGCTTTAACCAACAGAAGGGAGTTACCTGTTCTCTGATAAGCTGATTCATGGCTGTGGGCCTCTTAGCCACATTTGGTCCTTTGCAAAAGCAAGTATCGATTGTGAATTGGTGTGACTGTGTGTAAGTCAGCTTCTTCAGGAAGACAAGGGGAAGGCTGAACTGCAAGCGCTCTGAGTATGCATTGGGGAGGATGCCAGGTCACCATTGTTCTCAGTAACTTCATTCTGATTGGTCTAGAAAGCCAACAGAGCATTCAAGAATTGCTCTTTTGTAATAATAATGTCCCAGTATCAAATACACACAAACAAGGCCAACTGATACCCTCAGAACAGCTCTGAAATGAATTGGAAAAGGCCTCACTTGTATCAGTTAGCCACACGGGTAATCTGAGTTTACAATAACCCATTCCTGGTATCACACTCAATATAGACTATATACAAATTCAATGGCAGGCATATTATTGTCTCTGTGGGTATCTTCATCACAGACATTGGTGGTTCAAATAAGCAAGAGGATTGCTTAAGAATGAGCTAGTGGTGATCTTAGAAAGATGGTACCAGCATACCTGAGGTAGATCAAACTTTCATGCTTACAGAGCAGTATAGAGCCTGAATTGTAAGAATTGAGTGTTAAGGAGAACAGTAGCCTGGTGCTCCCGAGAACACCATCTCCTAATAAAGTATGGAATAATTAATATAATAATAATGCTGGCAACAGATTCATATATGGATGTCAAGAGGGGTTTTTGTATACTTACTTCAAAATAATGGTTTTTTTTTTATTTCCATTGTGATAATTAGTTTTTTTTAAACAAGTGTTATGATAGTTATAAGATTCTTTTTCTCTAGGATTTCACATAAAAACAGGGTGCTCTTTATTGATTATTATTAATTTTGTGTAATGTAAACAGTGTTTCAAAACAGAGTCATTGGGCTGGTGAGATGGCTCAGCCGTTACGAGCACTGACAGCTCTTCCGGAGATCATGAGTTCAAATCCCAGCAAACACATGGTGGCTCACAACCATTAGTAATGAGATCTGATGCCCTCATATGAGCAAGCAGGGCCTCAAGTGACTGGCAGGGCCCAGAGCGAGTGGGGCCCGGAGCGAGTGGGGCCCGGAGCGAGTGGGGCCCGGAGCGAGTGAGACCCAGAGCGAGTGGGGCCTGGGGGCTGGAGCAAGAGGGAGAGGGGAAGGGGGAAAACAAACGTAGTTATTTACAATCACCTGGCTCCTTTTTACCCTACTCTTTCCAGGTTGGATAAGATAGCTAGGATGTCTGCAGTGCCTCTGTTGGTTAAGAGCAGCTGGCCTGGTGATGGTTTGGAATGATCTAGTCTGTGTGGGTCTCAGTTTGATGGCCAGTCTTGACTCTATACACTCTCCAATCCTTTAGTAAAGCAGAATAGCTTTCTTCTCCCATTAGTTTCAGAGTTTCAAATCACAAAGGAAGAGAGTAGGCAAACAACCTTGGTATGAAGTGCGTTCTAAGCCGTAGCCTGTGTTAGCCGTACTAGGGGACATAGGAGGTGAGTTCCGTTCCTGCTAAGACAGGCAGGTGAGGAGGGACGAGAATGAGAACAGGGGTTTGGGCCCAGTGTGAAACCAAGTGATTGTTAGCTATGGAGTTCCAAAAAGTCAAAGGGAGTGTTCAGCCTAGTGGATGAGCTGAAAGGCTCTTGTTATGGCTGAAACATAAGGAGGGGGCTGACAAGGAGTGAAGTAGAGAGAAAGAGAAAGTTAGATTAAGGCAGGCAAGGGCTGTGGTCAATGGGCAAGGGCAATGGGAAACTGTTGAAGAGATCCATGTATATATGTGTGTATGTGTATATGTATACATATGTACGCATCTATTCTAAGTTAAAAACATGTACTGCAATCTTCCCTCCCTCCTTCTTTCCTTCCTCTCTTTCTCTTTCTTTCTTTCTTTCTTTCTTTCTTTCTTTCTTTCTTTCTTTCTTTCTACCTTACTTTCTTTCTGAGATATATTGTCATACAGCCCAGGCTTCCAACTCACTGTGTAACCAAGGATAACCTTGAGCATATAAATATCACCAAAGTGCTGAGACTACAGATGTGTGTTACATGATTATGTGGGTACTCAAGACTGAACCCATAGTTTCCTAATGCTGTGTAAGGGTACTACCAACGGAGTCACATCTTCAGTGCCCATCATTTGTGAGCTGTGAATCTGGTTTATTTTGCTTAATGTGATGATCCAGTTTCATCCAGTTTCTTGCAAAATATGTAATTTAATTTTCTTTGTAGTTGAGCTAAAAATTTCCATTATTCATACATCGTAGTTTATTTATGCATTCATGGGCATCTAGACTAGTTCCATGATATAATACTTATTTTTATTTGAATGTTTAATCATTCACATTTAATCTATCTTGAAATATTTGGCTTAAATTTACCATTTTCCTGTTCTGTTCCATCTGTTTTCAGGTCCTTTCAGTCCTCTTTGTTGACATATCAATCAGAACTAATCAGATAGTTTTTAATCCATCATCCCTTCTTCAATTATACATGTTTTATTATTCTTTTAACAGTTACCCAAAGATCCTGAGTGAACATCCTTGACTTTTTAAAATTCTCTTGAAATTAGTACTTTTCCAACAAATGACAGTTTGAAGACTTTATAAAACTTTTACTCCTGAGTATTTTTTATCACATGAGGCAGCTTTAGTCTTGCTCAGTCAACGTTCGTCTGATTCAGTCATGTTGTCACCATTTCTGGTCCTTAGTCCCTCCTTTATTTCAATGCCTTCATTTGAGGTCAAGAAGAAATCCCTTCAGTATTTCTTTTAGCACAAGCCTGATAATAAAGGCTGCAAGGGTTTTGTTGTTTGTTTGTTTTTTCATTTGTTTGTGTTTGTTTTGGGTTTGAACATGTATTTATTGATCTTCATATCTACAGATATCTATGTTGACTCTTTCCTTCAAGCTCATTCATTACTTCCTTTTAACATTTTAAAGATTCAATATTTATTTATTTATTTTTAAAAGACTTATTTTATTTTTATTTATGTGCGCATTTGTGTCTGCCTCTCTGGCCTATGTGTGTAGGTACCCATGCATGCCAGAGAGGACAACAGATACCCTAGAGCTGAAGTTATAACAGCTATAAACCTCCTTACATAGGTGCCGAGGACCAAACATGGGTGCTCTGGAAGGGCAGCATGTACTCTTAACCTTGAACTGTCTCTCTGGCCTTCTGTTTCATTTTTTGAGACAGAGTATATTGTGTAGCCCAAGCTGGTCTCAGACCTGCAACTCTCTTCTTATCTCACCCTCCTGAGCTGGGATTACAAGCATACCCCGCCACTCTATCTACAAGTTCACTTTCTTCTAGAGATTCCCTCCAACTTACAAAGAGAGAGGGAAGCACCCTGGCTTCTCACTTCATACCCATCTCCTGTAGCTTCTCTTACTGGCTGACAGCTCTCATCCAGGAGCTCTAGAAACAGCCAGTCTTTTTGTGATGCACCTCAGAATATAGAGAAGGACTGGAAAGGATCTGAAGACAAGCAGGACATAGACCTGCACCACAGCTGATGTTCCCAACGATTTATTTCTGTTTCTGTGCTAATGTATTATTGGTCCCTTGTTCTAGATGGTGTCCCACGATGGTCTCCCAGCTGGGGACAGGGTGAGAGCAGGGAGGGCTCGCTACTGTCTCTGCGCTGGCTCTGGCCTGCATCTCCACTGTCTGTAGGTCTCCGGCCAGGCCTGATGTGGGAGGTCGGGGTCCAAGGACACAGAGTCGGGGCAGGAGGGGAGATTGCTTGCTCCCACTGACCGGTCTCTCCCAGGTGCTGCACTTGTCTCTGCGTGCTGAGCCGGTCCAGGCCCCGGGCTGGGCTGAAAAGAAGCCGGCTAGCTGGCAAGGAGGCATCTTGGTGTCCCAGGCAGGTTCCAGAGCTCTCCCCAAGTGTTAACAACTCTTGTGACAGAAACTCTCGGACACCAGGATGATTCTTGAGCACACTTTACTTCCCCTAAATAGAGCCCTTATATACAGTTTTGGGGTGGGTTAGGGTCTGGCAGCAGATAATGCTTATTGGTTTGGCCTGAGAGCTTTGAGATACCTCATTTGCATGTGGGAGAGCCTGAGGGACTGTTCCTCATGACTGATGGTAATAAACCTCTCTGTGGGAGGGGTTGTTGGAGGACTGAAGGAGGTGAAAAGAACCAGGGCTTGGGAGCAGAGAGAACTCCTGCCGGTCCAATAATGGTCCGGGGTTCCAAGCTCGTTCTCGACCAAGCACCCAGCTGCTTCTCACAGCCCACCGCCCTATAATGTATTACATGTTACAGTTACAAAGAAAAAAAAGACTAGGTTGTCCTGTAATTTTAAGAGTTCCCAGTGATTGAATGGACACTAATAGTTTTTGTTTTCATTTATATTTATATACCTAATCAGGCTGATGGCTGCCTCTGGTCCACACACTGGGGCCCAGGCAGATGGCAGTTCTTCAATGGTTTTCCTATATCTTCTGGTATATGTCACCTTTTAGTGTGCCACAGCAGGAGGGAGCACAGAACGGTGTAGGGTTCTTTGTTTTCTCCCGTACCCTCCTCCACAGTAGTAGGAATACGATGATAGGAGAAGTGGAGGGATACACAGAGTAGATAATAAGGGTGAATATGTCTAATACCTAAAGATGAACTAATTTAACACGTAGATAACAGGACTGAGGGCATAACACTCAGTGATCAATCATTTTGGTATCATACACCAGGTCCTAGGTTCTTGAGATGATAAACTTTCTACCCATACTCAACAAAATTCTACTAGATTTTCATTTTTCTACCATGTTCTCCCTTCAAAATAATTTCTGAGAATTTCCCAGTTACTCAGTCGTGATCATATTTTACACCAATCTCTCCTGGAGGCCACTGGTCACCTGTACCAGCCATCCTTTGTTTAGATGATTTCTGGAGTCCTGAGAGGTATGCAGCTCCTGCCAGGTCATATCTGACTTCCCTGAACTCCTCTTTCTGCTTCATTCCAGTACAGACACATCCAGTGCCCTGAACCTCACAGTGCCCACACAAAGTGGGAGAGCTAAGAGAGTTTTCCAGGTAGCTTAGTGAAGTTAAAAGGGAATCACCAGCCATGAGAGGGGACCTAAGATGTCAGCTACATTTCTGCTTCTGGATTGTGCCCCTTATGACAGTTCCCTTCCGGCTGTGGTCTTGCTCTCACTCTCCTCAGCCTGCTGGCCCATCTGTAGTGAACAGCTCTCATCACAGTGCCTTTCCAGGTCCTCTTATCCAGAGGTTGGGTTTTCTACTGCCATTCAGAGATAAGGATGATTTCTCTCCCTTAGCTTCAGAGGCATTTTCTTCAAGGGCCAGCAACTCTCACCACACTGTGTGGTCTGGCTCTTAGTACCCAGACAAGGCAGTCACACAATTTGACAGTGGATTTCCCAAAAAGTCTGGATTATACCACCTGAAATAACACCACATGTGGGTTTTCAGACCAGGCTAGACTTTAGTGTCTGCCATCTGGTTCCTTTTCGATCCACACACACACACACACACACACACACACACACACACACACGCATCCCCCTCTCCAGTAAAAGGCCAAGCTGTGCCTCCCTGCCCATCCCCTCCTCATCTGGTTCTGGCTGCAGATCTCTGATAGCTAATTTTAAGATGGAACCCACATCTATCTTATGTGTACACACATACATACTATCAGGGGCAAAGAATAATGCACAGTCAGTTGGGTTTTTAAAAATCAAATTTGGCTTCAGATATATTTCCAAGGACACACGCTTGCTAAAAATACATGCATTTGCAATGATAAATAAAATCTATAGCATGTCAGTTTGAAGTATTTGCATCTAGGTTATTGGGTGACAATCTACTTCAAAAATAATGAGCATGCATTTGCTTTACTTTTGGGTGAAAGAAAGGATCTTCTTCCAATTATTTTCCTGAAACAAAGGAAGTTTTTCTGAAAGATGAATTGTTGTATACAATAGTAAGGATAGAAACTTGCTTACAACTTTTACGGGATACCTTACTAGTTTCAAAATAGCTGTCTTTTCTACCATGTATCTGGTTGCATTAGGGCTGGTACCTAAGAGAGAGAGAGAGAACAATGTATATTGGCTTATCATATTATCGGAATATTATAGCTGTGGGCAGTTGTTTACCTTAGTTTACAGCTGCTACATGTAGGCTTAAAGCCCCCTTTCCCTACACTGATACGTTGTATAATAGAAAAGTCTAGAGGAGTACAATCCAATGAAAATATGCAGATACAGCTTTAAGATTTCTGGTAGTCACCTAAAATAAGTTAAGAAGATGAAGCTACTTTTAGTAATAACTGCTTATTTACCTCAATGCATGTAATTTACCTGTTGTTTATGTGCATGCTCTGTTTTACAAAGTCCTTTGATATTATTGTGTGCATGATGTGAAGGCGGGAGAGAGGGTATGCCTGTGCCAGACACTCGTGTGGAGAACAGTGGAGGTGTAGAGTTGCTTTTCTCTCTCCACCTCTCTGTGGGTTTCAGGGCTTGAACTCAGGGCAGACTTTAAAGTGCCCTTGCTTACTGAACCACCCATTGGCCTGTTTGACTTCTGTATAACTATAAACTATATTGAAGTATATAAAGTATTCACTGTAACATGGCCAGTGACTACCAGACTGGAGTGTTCAGAAGGAAGGCATGAATAAGTAGAGATTCTAGTGAGGCATAAAGGTCTCTTTTTCTCCTGGTTTCTCATTTTTTTGATGGCTCCACATGCTCCTCGTGGTGGTAGAATGTGGTAAATCTGAGCTATTTTCTGGTTCGGGTCACACAACAAAAGGAGTAACCGTCTCTTCAATAGTAGAATAAAAGACCTGAAGCAGCTAGCCTTGTGTGCATTGCTGGTGCCATTCCTGGAGCGAAGAGAATACACTGAGATGAGTGGAATAGAGCAGGCCAGCATCACATGGTACCATCTCCTCCAAGTTAGTCTTACCATTTTGCTGAGAATAAGAACTGAGGACGTGCCACACAGGAGAAGCATGTGCTATTACCAGAAGAAGGGTAGTTGGTATTAGACAGAACGCACTGTAGCAGGAAAGTCAGAGTTCTCCTTTTGGCACCAGCTCATGGTCCCTGAAACCCAGGCATGCACAGACTCTGTCTTGTGAAGACAACTTAAGAAAAACAGGCCTTGTGAACGTCCAATCCAAGCAACCAACAGATAAAGAGGAGAAAGACGAGCCATGGGATCAGTAAAAGTAAGACCTCAATGGTATGGAATCAGATAAGAGCCAAAAAGTGTTCAATATGCCATGTAGAACATGGGCTGCTTCTGCTGAGGCCAGGATAGCTCTGAGGATGCGGTGGGCAGAAGCTAAGATGACAAAAGGTTGAAAGGAGGTGAAAGTAGAAGAGGACAGAAGGAAATGGAATAAGAGTCAGAGCTCTCAGGAGAAGTTTGGATGTCAAAAGGAAAGTCTAGAATTGGCAGCTGGGGCACGTTGCTGTGCTGAGGAGGGGCTTATTAAATATATGCAATGAATTTAAGCATAAATGTTTTATTTGCAAACTCAACAAGTATGTGGTAGGGCGTGGATTCTAGCCCAGTGGTAACTCTACTAGCAAGTGACTGGCTCCCTGTCTTGTTTTTTTTCTTTTGTAAATGGGAGTGATTATTGCTGATTCCACAGGTATGCTAGGTATGTGGAAAGAATGTAAAAGAACGAACTGAAGAGATGGAGTTGCTGTCTTTATTGTAGTCATGGATGAACGAACCAGCCTGTTTCTTTTTTCTGTCTTTCCCCCATTTCTACTTGGAGTGTTTCTTCCCTCTCCCAGCAGCCTGCTGAACTCCTTCCTGCTTGTGCTCTAGGATCTAAGCAAGAATGATGTTCCACCTGATGCTGTCATCCTCAAGCCTTCAAACTCCTTTACCTGTGTGGGTTCTCTACTACCCAGAATCCATTTCTGCCTACTGATCCACACTGTGTATCTCTGATGGCCCCATACAAGGTCCCTCATGAAATGCCATTTCCTCTATTAAGATGCACCGTCCTGGGCAGTTTAAGGCTCTGTGTGTATAATTCTAGAAATTGAGTCTTGGAATAAATAGTTTGCTTCAACCATGAACTGACAGACTCCTTCCTTTGAATTTTCCCTTCTGGCTTCTTCTGTTTCTTTGGTGACTGCACAAGGCTTCCCAACAGTGCAAAGCTGCGAGCGCAGCTCTCCACATGCTGCTTTCGGATGACAAATGGATGCGGCTGATTCCTGGGGCAAAATACTTCTTCCAAAATGTCACTGTCTGTGAGTACTCCTTCAGTGCTCTGGCCACAGAGCAGAGTGAAGAATTTTATGGACAAGCAAAGTTGCGTTTCTCCCTTCCAGATTATGCGAAGCACACTTGTCTGCAGCTGACTCCTACAAGGTAGTCTGAATTCTTCTGCGTGCCCCAGTCTCACTTGGCTTCTGCAACAGCCCTTGAACTTGAGCCATTTCCTGCCTTTGCAGGCTGTTGTTATTTAACTCTTTCATATAGTCATGTATGTGATGACAGTGACTTGTCTACGTTACAAGAGAAGCATTTGCTATTGTCAGGAGAGAGGTTGGTATTAGGCAGTTAACACTGAAATAGGAAAGTCAGAGCTCAGGCTGTGTATTGTCCTTGGGTCTTCCTTCCCTTAGTATATTCTATCAGTATTGTTGAAGAATAGGGGGCAGAAACACTGTGAGAGCCAGAGGTCAGGGAATACTGGCTAGTGAAATAATGTCTTCTGGACATGATGAACGCATTGAACTTATGAACTCTCAGCAGCTGCAGCTGTTGTCACAAGACCTGCATGAGATCAGAGAAGTCTTTAATATGATGGGGATGGGTCATCTGAGTTCTCATTCCTAGCTGAAGAGTTATTGATAATTATTGATAATTGGCTGCTATGGAAGAGAGTCAGTTTTCTTTAGGGGTGTTGTTAGATTTCAGAGGCAGCTTTAAAAGGACAGAAGGCACAAAAGGAGACAGGAGGCTGACCTTCTACAGATGGGACCCTGTTTATTGGCATACATGTAGAGGAGGCCAAGTCTCTCCTCCCCAGGAACAGTGTGCTTAAGAGAAAAAGATGACTGTAAGGGTGAAGGGTAGAAATTTTTGCTTCATGTAGCCCATGTAGTCCGTGTAGCACATAGCCTAAGTTTCTCTCCAACAGCCTTTTTCTCTCAGTATCTCAGTGGCCTTGCCTAGTTGCAAGAGAAGCCATGAAGTGTAGTCTTTTAGTAGGATACTCCCAGATATCATCCCTGATAAAGTTTATCATGCTCTAGTAGATGGCCTCACACACACGTGTATATAGACAGTGCTAATTGGACATTCTCTCTTTCTCTCTGTCTTTTTCTGTCTCTGTCTCTCTGTGTGCCTCTGTTTCTCTGTCTCTGTCTCTCTGTCTCTCTGTCCCTCTCACACACACAGAGAGGGGGAGGGACACACACACACACACACACACACACACAGAGAGAGAGAGAGAGAGAGAGAGAGAGAGAGAGAGAGAGAGAGAGAGAGAGAGAGAGAACTTGAAATAGCCTGAACTTTGGAGGAATCTTGGGAGGAAACCTGGAGCTGTAAGGAGGATTTGAGAGGTCTATGAGAGGAGTTGGGTAAGGGAGTGGAGGTGGCTGTGATCAAAATACATGGCATATCTGTATGAAATTCTCAAAGAATAAATAAAATATATTATCCATTTAAATATAAGAATAAAAATTGGACATGTCCAAATACTTGGACTTTCTCCAGGTATCCTTTCCTAAAGTGTCCCAAACTTTTCTTAAAAGCTAGAGTGTAGTTGGGATGACTCTCACTTTTAAATGGTGTCTGCTCTTGAGTGACTTGCTCCATAGGTTTCAGAAAAGTAGCTCAAGAGAAATTGAACTTTAGATGTTAACATTTTACTGATTATCCTAAAATACTGACATCAACATATCAGTAATCAGAAACTGTTGTGAGAAATGGGTGGGTGGATGGATGGGTTAATGGATAAATATATAAATGGAACATGTTTTGGATGTAAATAGAATGAATTTCTGATACTATTTTGTTGTTTAGAGATGTTCATTTCCTGATGAAATCTTCTTTGTATCCTGGAATTCCAGGGCACCAGAATAGTTCCTTTTGGCCCCTGAAGCAGGGTTCTGCAGGTACACAGCACAGTGAGGGCGAGCTGAGGAGAGGTGGGTTGAATGCTCATCAAGGAAGCCAGGGCTGCATTTTGCTTGTTCACCTCGAAGCCAGCTCCTCTGTGCTCGGATCTGTCAACAGACTCTCCCAGCCACTGCCACAGAGGCAAGACAAAGCAGACTGATGGATTTTGCCCAAAGTTGTTAATCTGTTAACAATTGGCTGTAAAAGTATGCATATGGAGACAAACAGGAAAGCTAAAAACCAGCCTCTGCAGTATAAAGACATAATTGCCATGCATAAGCAACAAGAAAGCCCCCTCGCAGATTGCAAATGTTATTTTAACACCCTGGGCTTAATGAATTTCCTCTGACCATCAGCAAAATGGAGGTTCAGATTTGAATTTTTGAATCTATTCTTTTTTGTTTTGTTTTGTTTCTTCCCCCCCCCCCCCATTCAGTCGTCTGAATAAAATGAATCCCTGACAAATTCATCAGGCAATTGCGCCATTTATTCAGCATATGACCTTGGGTAATTTACTTAACTCTCTGAGTTTTTAGCTCTTCATTTAAAAAAATGAATCTAACTGTCTCTTAGTCAGATGACTGGGTGAGACGGTATGTAGAAAGCATCCTGTAGAGTGCCTGGGACACAGAGTAGAGCTCAGTGGCTCATTTACAGGATAGTTCATGGTTACAGGGTGGCACGTCCGTCCCTCATCTATAGAGCAGGGTCAGCAGACTGGAGACTCAAACCTCTGTTGCAATTTAAGTTTAGAGGCCATCTGCTGCGTAATTCACTCTTGCTTTGTGGTCTTTTGTGATATTCGGGCTTTCAGCTGATTGGGTGGAGCCCACCCACACCGTGGAAGGCAATCTGCTTTACTCAGACTCCATCGATTCAAATGTTGATCTCATCCTTGACCACCCTCACAGAAACATCCATAATGATGTCAGTCACATAACTAGGCACTAACGCTCTGTAGCCCTGATGTGCAAAATTGTAAATGAGAAATTTGTCTACAAAGGCCAGTTAAAACTTCAATGACTGTACAATTTGGAATGTTACTGCTATAGAGACCAATTACAATTTATCATGGATGGTCCTTGGCCTCCTGAAGAGTCATTTCTTGCCTTCCTCTGTGGGACCTAACATCCTGACAACAGATGAAAACCTTTTGGAATGTATTAACTTAACGAACCCCGATTCTGCACCATTTAAAGAGCTAAAGATGCTCTCAAGTAACATGTAAGGCCTATATTGAGATTCTTCAGTCTGGTAAACCTGACTCTCTGATGTTTCCACTGTGCCTTGATTTATAGCTTTCTTGTTCTGTTACCATGAAAACTGCTTTCCACATTGTAACGTGGATTTGGGGTAACCTAAATCTATGTTTCTGGGCTCCAGAATAAGCTATTTCTTATTGTCAACACAGTTTTGTTTTTGTGTTGAGAAAAATCAACTCTCTCACTTATATCTTCTTTATTCCATAGGACTGTACTAGGAGACAATTGCCTCTCTGCCTCCACACGTTCTTTCTGATACTTTATGATCAGTAGAGAGAATGACTGTAAAATGAAACTTGGGTTCACACTCTCTGCTGCTCAACTCTCCCCAGCCACAAGGAAATGCTATGAAAGAAAGGCTCTGGTGGAGAGAGGGCTCCCATCTCCAAACTTCTTTTTCCTAGGCTGTATGAGAAAGGTACATACAATCTTTCTTGGAGCAGGGGAGGGTAAGAGGTGCTTCTTATCCTTTTGCATGAAATGCTTGCTCTGCACAGTAAGCCCCTTCCCATCTTACACATCTCAATTTAAATGACATCACTCATGTTCTTTGAGCAAAACTTAATGAGAACCCTAGGTTTTCAGACATTCCATTTTATTTCTGGTCATCTTTTATATACTTCTTTTGCTATGACAGTAGACTGGCACGTGATATTTTTACATATCTCTATGGAGGTTGACACTCCATGAAGGCAAAAGATTGGGTATTCTTCAGTACCATTTTCTTGCACCAAGTATGTTCTGACACTGCTGTTGAGTAACTGAATGGAACAGCTTCGATAGTGCTTTAGGAAGGGAAACACATTTTCTGACAACTACCCAATGCAATAGATTCTTAGAACTTCTCAGTGAAACACTCTGATACATGGCCATGGGCTTGAGACTGTGCCTGTACAAACTGAGAGAGACCATGTGCTCTGTTCCAGAATGGAGAGAGAAGGAAAAATAAAGAAGGGGAAAGAGAGAAGAGACCAGCAGGCCAGTGAGGACTCAGCAACACGCTTGTTTCTTGGAAGTGTCACAGAGAAAGTTTCAAGAGAGAAGATTAGTATGGATTGGAGTTGTTTGCTTTGTGCTTTGCAAGTAAACCATAAATCCCCAGATCTATAAGCTTCAGTACTATCTGAGTTATTCACATGAACTTCGTAGGACTTTGTGGGTATGAGTATAGAATCATTTAACGCTAAGCACAAGCTGCCTTTTGTATTTGCACTGACTCACTGTAGAGTGGAGATGACAGGCAGGCATGGAGCTCTGAAACCTGGGTCATTTCCAGAATTAAACTCTTCAGGAGTTCACAAGAGTTTGGTTATATTTTTGTGTCCCCATGGGTTAGAAACTAGTTTACACACACACACACACACACACACACACACACACACACACACACAGTTGTAAATGTCTCAGGAATATCACCTGATGCTCCCTCTAACCATTTGACTTTATTGTTGCATTCCTAAGAATTAACTTGGGCAGACATTTCCCAGCCCTGGTGGAGTATAGGTAAGATCACACAACTGTCTGGCCAGTGGAACCAAAATGGAAATAACACACTTCATAACAAAGTAAAAAGTCTTCCCTGAGTCCCTCTACCTTCTCTTATTCACTTACCAACTACTGTTAATCACAAGGAGTTATCAGACAGGCTGACATGAAGACGTCTGTATCTATGGAGACCAGGACTTGTAGATGCCGCCCGCTTCAGGGAATTTTGGATATAAATCAGAAAATCTCTGTATTAGTTATTTTTCTGTGGCTGTGATAAAATGTCATGATCAAAAGCAACCTTAAAAAGAGTTTACTTTGCCTTATGATTCCAGACAGCTACATGTTCTTAAAGGCAGGGAGGGTGCAAGAGCAGCAGACTCTGAAGGCTCACCAAGTCTTCACACAGGAAGCAGAGAACGCAAGAAGGACCAGAAGTGGGGGAAGCTGTCAGTCCTCCAGTCCCACCCACAGTACCAACTTTAAAAAGGCTTCACCTCCTAAAACACCACCAGCTGCGACCAAAATGTTCAAAGATGTGAGCCTATGGGGATATCTCCCTTTCAAACCATAAAGGTCGCCATCAAATAGTGATAACCATGGTTCTTGCCTGTATTTCCTTATATGCTTAAGGAAGATAGACAAGGTACATAATCATGTAAAATGCATACCCACAAGTCATGTGTTTGGTAAATGGTGCTTCCAAAAACCTTTGCAATCAGAAGGCTTCTTTGCTGCCTTGTCACCAACAGACCCACTCGTTGTAAATAAGCTATTTCTGGTGGTTTTATAAACCATCCCACAGGTAGGAAGTCTCTCAGCTGAGAGGCTGTTTCAGTCTGTAAAGGATGCTCCAGTCCCTTACAGCAAGCAGTGAGCCCAGAAAATGAAGTGATCCCTTCCACATGTTATGAGGATAAACTTCTTGCATAACTCTGAGATGGGGAGAAGATGGGGTAATATCTTAGTCTTCATCTCTTTTCCTTAAGTAGAGGTGTTGATTGTCTTTTCAAAAAGCAGGGAAGTCTGCAAGATTGACTAACTCCCAGAACATGTAAGGTCAAGACAGGGAAATGCCACACTCTGTAGGGTGGGGGAAGAACGGAGACCATGGTAGCATATTCATGACTGGCACTGGCACTGGGGCACACAGTCCCTGGGTCTCCCGTGAATCTCAAGGGCAATGTCCTGAACGCTTAGGGACCCCATATGCTATGCCTTCTAGAGAAAATTTGCAAATCTTTGGAGAACAGATCCTGCTTAATCTTCTCTCTTGAAATGTCCATCTTGTAGACTGCTCCAATAATATCTTCTCCTCATTAAGTAAAACACTTTTGAGGATGCTTGGCAAAATCCTGGGCTGAGAATATCTTTTTTGGAAGCCATCATTGAGATTTAAAGTTAAAGTGAAGAAATGGTACCTCTCCAACTTCAATTTTTGAAAACTATTTGTCTCCATCACTTTCACCCAGACTAATGGTCTGTGCTTAGAAAAGACAGATTCATCCCGGAGGTCCTACTGCCTGCATTCGATGAAGCCAGCAGTGCATCAGACCTGGCTTGTGGACAAACAGAGAATAGCAACTTCCATTTCACAAATACATCCATTCAGGGAAGGAGCTTTCCCCCTCCAGCTGAGGGAGCAAAATGCCCATTCCTGAGCATTCTGCATGTCCCCAGGCCTTAATATATCTCACGGCTGCTCTCCTCAGCATTCCACATGATAAAATCAATCTCTATTTAAGTAAGAGGGGGATATTTATTTCTTAATTTTTTAATAATGTATTTTTGTGATTTGTTATAGCTTCAGTGTTGTATTATTTATTTATCGTGCCTATGGGGTGCACTGCCACTTGGTAATAGAGCAGCTATGGAAACTTGAGACCTAAGCAGAAATGAGTTCAGTAATATTGCTACACTCAAAGACTTATCCCTAAAGAACAAAAATGCAAGGCCATGATAACCCAATGACAGTACTAAGGGAGTATTTACAAAGAAATAGTGATGGAGATTTTTTTTTAATGGCAAGCAGGGGCAACTGACAAATGGGTTGGCTGTTTGAAAACTCAAAACCATTTCATAATTTCCTAAGCCTCATAAAACTAGATTTACTATATCCTTGATGTATGTGTTTGTATGTGTGTGTTCATTTGATATTTTACTAAGGTAAAAGCTGCCCAAAGGCCTGATGGAACGTAAATATATTTCTCCCCCATCTTCTTACAGAGCATACAGGCAAGAATTGTTATGTATGCTGGGAAAAGAGGAACATGATCAAGTATGGGGGGGAGGAGTGAAGCCCTGAAGGCCGGCAAAATGAACAAAAGCAGGCATCCTCAGGAGGTGGGAGGTGGGGGGACCCTCTAGAATGTACCAGAGACCTGGGAGGTGAGTAAATCTCAGGACTCAAGGGGAGAGACCTTAGATAAAATGCCCTACAGTAGGAGAGGGAATGCGTAGAGTCCACCTCCAGTAGAAAGACAGAGCATCAAGGGGAGGGATGAGGTTGCCATTCCACAGTCAAAAACTCTGACCCAGAATTATTCCTGTCAAAAAGAACTGGAGAGACAAAAAATGACGAAGAGACTGAGGGAAAGGAGTGTCAGTGACAAGCCCAAATAAGGATCCATCTCAAGAGGAGGCTCCAAGGCCTGACAATATTACTGATGCTACAGTGTGCTTACAGACAGGAGTCTAGTATGGCTGCCCTCCAAGAGGCCCAAAAAGCAGATAAAAGAGTCAGATGCAGATACTTACACCCAACCATGGTCTGAAGTTGGGGACCCCTGTGGTTGAATTAAGGAACGACTGGAAGAAGCTGAGAAGGAGGGTGACCCCATAGGAAGACCAGCAGTCACCTAACCTGGATCCCTGGAATCTCCCAGACACTGAGCCACCTACCAGGCAGCATACACCAGATGTTATGAGGCCCCAACACATTCAGCAGAAGATTGCCTGGTCTGGCCTTAGTGAGAGAAGATGCACCTAACCATGGAGAGGCGTGAAGCCCAGGGAATGGGGAAGCCTGTCGGGGTGGGGTGAGGTGGGAGGGTGGGGACATCCTCTTGGAGACTGGGGAGGAGGAATGGAATGAGAAACTGTCAGAGGATGGGCCATGAGGAAGATAATGACTGGACTATAAAAAAAAAAAAGAAGGAAAGAAAGAAGAAGAAATAAAAAATAAATAGTGGTGTGTGTAGCTTGGGATAAAGACCTTCATTTTAATTCCAAGGCTTAGTAACCATTTGCCAAAAAGAAAGCAGATATTCATATGGGGTAGGGTATGCTTTGGTTGATTTATTCTAATCACTTATTAAAAAGCATAAAATTGGCTCATAAACTTACCTTTTGACCTTTTTTGCATTAAAGTAACAGAAGCTACACCACAGTCTTGTAAATTCCTCCGTATGCCGTATGCATGTAAATGTCATTATAATGACCAAGGACAGTTAGATGAAACCAGGGTTAGATTCACATGATTAAACTCAAAGGTTTCTGTACCTGTGAGGCATTACTTAAGCCCTGGTACTGGTGATAAGGTATAACAATTGTTAATACTCTCCAATAATTTTGACTTCTTTAACTTTCATTAATCCTAGTATGCATTTCAGGAAAATTATATCATGCTGGTGGCACCATTTGACATTAAGCAATAAATAAAGGCACCGGAGGACACTTGCCCTTGGTGCAAAGATGCCATCTCAGCCTGTTGGGCAGCCAGCCAGTCTGTCAACATTGATTGACTGTCTAATGAGAGAATGTGCCATGAGACAGAGACATGGCTCAGAACTTGAGGGCAGTCAGGACAGTGTCAAAGGCAGGGATAAGGCAGGAGGAGTGTCTACAGAATTCCAGAAAGGCAGTGTGTGTCAGCCTGGGCAACTTGACGGATAGGCTACCTTGACGTTTACTGAACACCCCTTAGTCAGTCAAGGTCAGAGGAGTTTTAATGAGTGAGCTCCTTGGAGGCTACAGCAATGGGGTGTGGCCTCGGTTTCCTCACGCATGAAAGGAACTACTACTATGAATGGTCAAGAGGGAGTACAGTCAAAGTCTAACTAACTGACACCTAGTGCTTACCTGGAGGCTGGTGGGCATGGGAGACTGGTGGAGAGGGAGATGAGAAGAGGCATGGGGTTTCTTTAAGTGTTAGAGACCTCTCTTACAAGCTTATTGAGGACATACAAGGTTTCGAACTCAAATCTATGCAATTCTTATTTTAAGATTTGGCTTGAGAAGGCTAGAAAAGAGTCACAAGTGTAGATTTGGCATCCACACAAGGTCAGCTCTGTCATATCTATGAGATTTATGCCAGAGAGAGCAAATTAATACCTGAATACTTGTGTAATCTAGGAACGACTCAAGAGGCTATGGCAGAGCACATGACTCTGGTCAGTTCTTTAAGGTGTTTTTCTTTAGTGGGTAGTTTGTAACTCTCATTCTTTTCTTATATGTCCTGAAGAAAGAAAGAAAAAAAAAACCTACACAGAGTGGAGAACTTCCTTCCCCACTGTGAGGTTGTGAGAGAAGGCTCTTCCCTCCCTGCTGCCTCTTCAAGTCAACTTAACAGAAGTAAAAGTAACTGGCATTTGTGACTAAACAGTGGCCATACCAATTTCATCTGTATCTGCCTGAAGCTGTTGAAAGGGCTGAAAATAGAAATCTTTCATCAGTAAGTTAGTTGTTTGATTTTTGTCAAGCACTAAGAAAGAATTTGACTTTTCTCCTCTCTTTTTAACTGAAGTGACTGATTCACAGTGATTTTACTGAAGTGGGAGCTGGGGCAGATTGACCATGTTCTCATCAAGCTCCTCAGCCTCGAGAAGCCCGGTGAGGGCTCACATGTGAGAAGTAGAAGCTAACCAAGCATGGGTACAATGGAGCCCATGAGCAGGCTGCAGGACCTGAATATGCACCATAGTTATTCTTTATCTTAAAATATAACATTTCTAAATGAATTCCTTCTGGATTAAAGAAATGGGTGTAACTTTTAACACAAGGAGACTACTTGTTTCCTTAAGCATATGTGGCTCACCTATCAACAGAACACAAAGTACTGGGGGATTAGAAAAGGTCATCTTGGCTCATCCTTCGGGAGTCATTTCTATGGCAAGGTGCATGGATAGATGACTTTGCAGAGCATGTAATACCATGGGCAGTGGATGCATGAGCAGGGCTCCATGCTGCCCAGCAGAGGTCACACTTTTTGGCAAACATGTAAACTGTGCCTTAAGGACTCAGCTTCAGGTAGATGTTTAGAAATAAGGCAAACAGCTTCTAGACAATCAGGCTAATACCTCATGTACTGATACATACTGATCTAGGGATTCAGTACTTATTCAGGATAATACATATAAAAGGGACCGGAGAGTCTGGGAGGTACAGTAGTTGAAGTTGCTCAGATGCTGAATATCCATTTTCTTTTAATGCATATTGAAGTCTTTCTATACCAAGTGGAGAAAATACTCCTTTGTTCTACAAAGCACTGGTCTCACTGAATGCTGGGGGCTGCCCCAGGAGGAAGGGGAGGAAAGCCAATTCTTTGACTTGTATGGGGATGGGTTAGGTTGAAAGGGGGATGGTATCTTTTATAAATTTTATTTTTTATTTATTGTTATTTTATTTTTACTTATTTGCTTTATATCCCACTCTCGACTCCCCCTCCTGATCACACCTCCCACAATCCTTCCCCCATCTGCCTCCCTCTCCCCCTCTGAGTGGGTGGGCCCACCCTGGCACTTCAAGTCTCTGTAGCCCAGCTAGAAGAACATACAGGCCATAGCTTTTGGGATAGCCCACATTCAGGTTGTTTGGGACCCACATGAAGACCAAGCTGCACATCTGATACATATGAGCAGGGAGGCCTAGGTCCTGCCCTGTATGTCCTTTGGTTGCTGGTCCAGACTCTGAGAGTCCCAAGGGTCCAGGTTAGTTGACTCTGTTGGTCTTGTTGTGGAGTTCCTATCCCATTAGAGCCTGCAATCTTTCCTCCTATTCGTCCACAAGAGTCCCCAAGCTCCATCCACTATTTGGCTGTGGGTGTCTGTATCTGAGTCAGTTGCAGATGGAGCCTTTCAGAAGATTGACAAAAACATGATATCTTTAAGTAAAAAAGTAGAAACTATGAATAAACTATCACCAATGATAAGTAAAATGAAAGACAACCAGGAATGACAGATCCGTGCTGGATTCCCACTAGTTTAATAATGTTGTCACTCCCTCTTGAATGTCATTCCCTCCTTTTACCTGTTCACTGTGTCTTCTAGTCTCAGCATCTGTACCATTTCCAAGATGTGCTCTCTCAGAGTCCTGGGACTGGATGGAGAGGTATGGTACCACCCCTGTCCACCCAGCTTCCAGTACCCATCTCATCAGAGCACTTCTTATATTGCCTTAACTAACTTCCTGCATAATCTCATGCCCTTGTCAATAGACTGGGAATGGGGAATCCAAAAGTATAGGAACAATGGTTACTATGATGTTATACGGCCAGTGTACACTAAGTGCCAACATATGTAGATGCTAAATGTAACTTTTACTGAATGCATAAAACTAAGATGAAAACAGAACTTGCAGGAAATGTAACTATGCCTATGGAAGAATCACAGAATGGCCAAAGACCTCCTTTCTGGAAACCAGACAAATGATTACTTCTTTATTATGTGTGGGCAGGATTTCAGCTCTCATTGGCTTCTTTAGTTAGGTGTTTTTGTATGGTGAACAACTTAACAATTTCCAGAAACTCTGGAAGGATTCTCATGTACTCTGGGTCTCAATACTAGCAACATAGCAGTAAAACTTAGATCTCTGTTTATTCTTTTCTAAAGCAATATCCCTGTCTAAGCTGTAATCTCAGACATTTGGACTTAATTGGCCCTGGGGCACTGGCTAGGTATCCAGCTTGGATGGAGAACCAGAGTTCAGGATTTATTGCCTTAATCTTTACACTGGAAGCCTTACCACAGAGGTGTGCTGGCATCTCGTAGACATGCATTGACATGCTGAACCACATTTCTCCTGAAAGGCTAACACCAGGGTCAAACAGAAGCACTTCTGGAGTTACTACCAGAAGGCTTTGCCTCTGTTGGCTATCCTGATTGCTATCTCCCTTCTTAAGGCCAGTGCCTCACTTAGGGGATGGAACTAAGACACAACTAGAAGCCCTTCTAATTGAGACTGCTCAGGAGTATGAGAACAAATTCTGAAGAAGGCCTCACCTAGCTCACATCTGGCTTTGTGACCTTGGGAAAGTTATTTAACAACACTCTGCTTCAGTTACCTTGGCTAAAAAAAAATTAACTAATAATATTGACCTACTAGCCAGGAATGGCCTAAGATGTCACAAGCAAATAATTCTAAAGTGTTTCATCAATGTTAACTGTGGTACAATTCACGAAAATAACTTTATTGCTAAAACTCCATAGAAATCTATGCTGTCCCTTTGGGTGTTTTCAATCACTATTTATTTGATTTATGCATAGAGGATAACATTTGCCTAAAACCCCTTTCTTATGTGGGTATTGCCTTTGATTTATTCTCTTTCACTCTGCTGGTACACGGCTTGACGCACATATAAAGGATTCGCAGGGAAAAATCACTTAATGCATAGCACTTCCTTTGTTGTGACTGTCTTGTCATGAACTGTTATAGTTGTCAGTTATTCTCAGAAATTTGCTAGTTTTTGTTCGGGCTTATAAATACTCACCTTGGACATGGTTTATAGACGGCATAGGGAAAACAAATACATATGTCAGAATAGTCAACTTAGATTTATTCTTACTTAAGAGGAAAAAAAAAAGCTTAAAGGTTTAATGTGGGCTTGATAAGCTATGATTCAGCCTACAAGAGGCAGGCAGTTTATATTTACTCTCCTGGGTAGGATCAACATTTATGGTTTCAGCCCTTCTCAGTATCTCTTCAGCAGGTTGTACCTTTCCCTGAAGGGCTGATCTCAAAGTACAATTTCTACACATGTTATTCTCTGAGGAATAGGGACGTTAAGCCAACTCTATTTATGGAGAGTAGAGCAGGGAAGCTTGGGCACAGGAGTGTTTATTAAAGAGCCTTGAGTGGCCTGGCTACTGATGCACTGAAGTCTGCCTACAGCACCAGCCCACTGTAAACCTATGAAATAGAAAATTTGCCCTCAAATCTCTTGACAACAAGCCACACTCCTAGAACATTGCCTTTCCTATAAAGAAGGAAGCCATTCATATTCTGGGCAGAGAATAGCACTCTAAAAGGGCTTGCTCCCTAAGGAAGACCCAGTGCTAGCATCTCCCCTTGGGAGGGCCTCCCAAGGCCCCATGCTCCTCTCTGAGGACTTATATGCAGTTAGTTAATGGTTACTTGGGAAGGGAGAGACATCTTCAGTGGTGCAGTCCTGGTAAGGTGCCCATGGTTCTGTAAATAACCCTTAACCCATGCTCTTCTAAGCCACCCTAGCCAAACTCACAGGATCTCACATACTCACACATTGTGTGTGTGCACACACACACACACACACACACACACACCACAAAATGTGGAAGTAGAAGTAAGACTCATCAGAAAGACTAAGGGGATGAATGGGAATGAAAATGGGACAAAAGATGGTAAAAAGAGGTAAGAAAACAAACAACAAACATAACAAAACTTCCCCTTTGCCAGAGCTGAGACCCAGTACTCAGCTTGCCTTACACTGAGGCTTTGGGCAAGCCTTTTCATTTCCTGGGCCTCTGTTTTCTACTTTGTACAATGAAGATAAAAATGTCTGATAGGTTTACTACACAGGACAAAAAAATTATCTAATCTACAGGAGAAGGGTCTAGCTCAGTTTTGCGCAATATGAATTAGGGAATATCTCAAATCTTAATCCATAGAGAAAGAAAAGTGCATTGATGTGACAGACAAGATGGTGACTGCAAAGGAAACCAGGAAGTGTCACTTACAAAAGAGCCAGGCTATGACTCTAACTGCTGTAAGTAGCTGTGAGACTTGGGCAAGTCCCTAACTCAGCAGTCTTCAACCTTCCTAATGCTGTGACCCTTTAATACAGTTCCTCATGTTGTGGTGACCCCCAACCATAAAATTATTCTTCTTGCTACTTCATAACTGTAATTTTGTTACTGTTATGAATCATAATGTAAATACCTGATTTTTCTGATGGTCTTAGGCGACCCCTATGAGAATTTGATGCCCCCAAGTGGGTCATGACCCACAGGCTGAGAAACATTGCTCTAACTTCTCCCATTCACATCCCTGAGCTAGAAAATGTGGATAATTACGTCTGCCACAAAGGGATCCCAGGAAGATTAGATAAGATAATAGGAGCAACTCTCCAGAGAAACAGAGGGCTGTCAATGGCAATGGTTTGCATTGCTTAATTTTTAGTAAGTAACTCTTCTGTAGTCCTTCAATTATTGATGGATTAGACACATTTAAAAAATCGGTGCACCATGATAAACCAATAGAAACTTTTTGTTGACTATGCACAGGAAAGTCTGTTTCTAGCTACTTTTCTGCAGTCATATGATACATAAATCAGATACTTTTTATAGAAGGCTGATATTTCTTTTGGCAGAGATAGCACAAACCAATAGTGATTACAGCCTGAGCCACTTGTAAGCCTCCCTATCCCATAGAATGTTAATAGGTTAAGTTCACTTCATGATTACTAATTTTGCATGACTTCATAGAATGATTACATATTTATGTATTATTTATTGTGTAAATACAACATAAATTATTTAAAGTCATATTAATAGCATGTATTATTTATGATGGAACTAGGAGCTATATTAATAAATATTATTTCAAGTAGCTTTGGCTAGAGCTTTTGTCCCTGTCACAGTCACAGGAAATTAGTATTCTACTTAAGAACAATGCAGTCCTCTCTGAGGACACTGGCATCAGATTCTCAAAGAGCACATCTTTAACACAGCCTAGGTCTGTTAGTGACCACTAACAGTAAGAGGCAAAACACTGTGGTTTCTCTGCCTGCAATCATGGCTAGATAGTGACATTCCTTTGAAAAATCATGGCTTAAGCAATTTGAGATTCTACTTCCTCTGATGGCAACTCTCACTTTCAGAACACTATGTTGGCTGCTCTGGAAGGATGCAAACAAACTCAAGAAAACGAAACATGCAGTGGTTCAGAGCACTGACTCACTTCCCAGAACCCACGTAATGGTTCTCATTATCAATAACTTAGTCCCATGGAATCCCATGCCCTCTTCTGGTGTGCAGACAAAACACCCAAACACAGTGAATGAATGAATGAATGAATGAATGCATGAATGAATGAAATTTTAAAAAGATGAAGAAAATGAGCCATGAAAGAAGCAGATATTAGGCAGCTATATTTGACTATAAGTCACTGAAAAGTAGTGGGTTAAATACTTGCTATATATATAAAATCATATATTATATATGATATACATAGATTATATAATTTATGAAAAGAAGGTGAGCTCCAAATGACTCTCAATATGAGAATTAGCTTATGATTTTCTTACTTGTATTATGCATTAGACATTATTTTTGATTGTTACCACAGAGATGCAAGCTTCTTGATACAGATATAGGCATTAAATCCTCTCTTAAATATGATAAACCAGAAGAAATAGTTGAAACAATGATTTTTAAAGATATTGGATATACAGGAGAAAAGTCTGATGATTTCTGGGGAGCAATGAGATGGGACCTCACAGATGCCATAGTGAAGATTGTGTCAAATCAAATAAAATGTAGAAGATGGGGGAGGGGCAGGAATGACAGCACAAAGCCCAGCCCCATCTCCAGCTCTTTGCCTTATCTGGGAGAGCCTATTTTCTCTAAATTCCCAAACACATTGTATTACATGTCTGTACCTTGCATGATAGCACTGACTTTTCCAATAGCTTAAAGAAAACTATTATATTCCTGAGGCTCAGGATATTCATATTCTAACATCACTGAGGCTACGTAGCAGGGAAAAATGATAACATCTAATTATATGTGGCTAACCATAAATATCTGTCTTGAGGTGCCAAGGATTTAATGGGTTATTCTTTTCCATAAAATTTACATTTATAGAAGACTGGAGTTTTAAAAAGAATCCAGTTGGGATTCCAACTCGTTGCCAAGAAATATAACAAGGACTAGACTTGCTGTCTTATCGGAAAAAAAATATGATAACTAAGAAGAGACAGTTGAAATGATTTTTTTTTTTAGATATTGGATATCAAGAACTAAAGGCTGGTGATGGTGGAGCAGCAAGTGCAGATGAGATAGGACCTAGCAGATGCCAGAGTGAAGACAGCCTGTGCCAATAGAGAAGACTATGCCAACAGAGATGTCTAAGATACAGAAACGCAAATGATACCTCCACAGTGGCAGAGATAAAGACTTCATGGTACACACACACACACACACACACACACACACACACACACACACGAATAGAGCCCAGGATAATAGAAAGGATACAAAAAGAAATAAATTTTAAGGAAGGGGAGGACAGAGTCGAGGAACACTAGTGACAAGAAGGAGAGATCCTGGGGTCAGAGGATAAAAATAGAGACTGGAATCAGGCAAGAAGATGTGGGAAGTGCAGGGGAAGAGGACTAACCCAAACAAAGGATTATGAAAATGCATAAAGAGACCTGTTATTCTGTAACAATCAAATCAAAACAATAGAAGTGTTTCTTCAGGGAAAGTAAGCAGTCAAAGCCCGAGCAACTGGAAGAGTTGAAAAAGGATGCAAGGGTGGGGGTGCATGGCACATCCTTTCAGCTGCCTGGCTTTGGTTGTTGACAACTTGTACCTCAGGCCTTCCCCACGAGTGTTCATCTGTCTAACAGAACTGCTTGATTAAGTTTGCTTTCTGCCCAGTATATATCCACCGAGTAGTTGTGGAGTAGAACCCAATTATGTCCTCTTAACCTACTTGTACAGAGCCATCTCAGCTCCCGCATGGCCTGCAGGAGTCTGAGGTCTCTGTAGCAACCATGTTACAGTTTGACTTCTTACACTGATTTGGAGTCTGAGGTCTCTGTTGCAACTGTGTTACAGCTTGACTTCTTACGCTGATTTACGCTTTTCTCACCACCCAGGTTAATCCCAAGAGCACTTGCCCAGAACATTTTTGGATGCAAACCTGAGAGACTTTTAGTCTGTTTCCTAGGGAATCCAGCATGTGGTACCTGCCCTGCTTACATTACCACTCACAGGGGAAATGATAGGGACTGGCAAGAGATGTGCTTAATAAAAAAAGAAAGGAACCAAGGATATTTTAGCATTCCTTCAGTCTAGGCGATATCCTGAATTGTCTTTCAGGCTACCATCTCCACAGGCTTCAAAGGAAGTCATGAGTAGATATCACACTTTGAAAAGGAATGAGAAGGCTCCTAGCCTTTTCTATACTCACGGCACAAACTGCAAGCATATTGTTTTTAATAAACAAGAGACTCAAGTTTTGTGATAGCAAAGCATTACTCTTAGAGAAGATGAGGATAGATAAAAAGTAGGCATCATTAGCCTATTTTAAAATCGTCCCCCACTTAAGATTATTTACTCCTTAATGGGCAGATTTGCAACCTCCCAAAACCTCAAACTTTCGAGGGTAGTCTCTGACATCCCCATGTCCACAGACTTCGGTCTCTCCCTGTGGGAAAGTGTTCATGATCTAGCTGACCCACACAACTATCCGGAAGAGTAAAATCCTTGAGGAGTGCCATGTCTCTCATCCAACTTTCCATGATTCTCTGCTTATTTAATCTACGTGGTTGTCCAGTTCTCTTTGTGCTTTGGTGTCTCAGTTATTTTTAAAAAGCTTTCTTTTTTTCTCTTTTGATTTAGCTTTACCGAAAAATTGCGAAGTTAGGACAAAATGTTTGTGTATAGTCTTCATCCAGCTTCCCTGAACATTAATATTGCACATTAACAGAGCATACTTGTCAAAATGAGAAAGTGAACATTGGTAAAATAAACTAACTCAAGTGCAGATTTTATTTTGACATCACTAGTGTTTCCGCCTAAGGTCTTGTTCTGTTTCAGTTCAGGAAAACACATGTTTAGTCATTATGATTCCTTGGTCTCCTCCAAGGAGAAACTGTGAGTTTCTCATTCTTGTCCTGTTTTTCATAACCTCCCTATGTGTCAGCAACTTTGTCAACTGTCTCTTGATTCATGTTTATCTGACATTAAGCCTACGAGAGTTGTGGGATTTGAGAAGAAAAACACAGAGTACAGGGGCCAGCTCATCACCTCATACCAAATCACTCTCTGTTCATCA
Source organism: Arvicanthis niloticus (assembly GCF_011762505.2). Taxonomy (NCBI): domain Eukaryota; kingdom Metazoa; phylum Chordata; class Mammalia; order Rodentia; family Muridae; genus Arvicanthis; species Arvicanthis niloticus. The sequence continues at coordinate 46,415,687 of NC_047676.1, read as the reverse complement.
AAACTCATCACTACTGATGTGAACTACATTTCCCAGACCCCTTTCTTCCACGCTGTGTTCTTATGAAATAAGCCCTACCCACATAAGGGTGGGTTGATCTACATCTATTACTTACTGTTCTGTCTGACTTGTTCTTTGTCTCCCATTTGTTTATCAGTCATTTGTTCCAACAGGGACTTAGTGTAGCGGCTGTGTTCTCATGTTAATTCTGTGACTCTAAAACCTGTTTGTAGTGTCCCACACATAGGACTAAAGGAAGCCTGTCCCTAGTTTGCTTTTGACTGGTCAACAAAGTTATCAGCGACCAATGGCTGGGTGGGAAGACAGAGGCAGGACTTTTAGCATTTCCAGAATGGATCAAGGAAAGAGATAGAGGGGATCCCACCGTGACAAGGGCATAGGAGATGGACCAAGTGGGAAAGGTGCAGAAGGAAGAGATAGCTGAAATGTAGGTGCGGTGGGAAAATGGCCCCAGGAGGGCTGCCCAACAGGGTCCAGGGCATCAGAGATGAAATATAGATTTTAGTAAGTATTAACTGAGGAATATCAGAGGTTAGTGTGTGTTAGCCACAAGGAGTTAGGAAGTGGCCCAACCATTGAGCTATTAAGGCATATTAAAAGTAAGGCTGTGTGTGTGTGTGTGTCTTTCATTCGTGAACCCCAAACAATTGGGTGGGTGTAGAGGAGGTGTGCACACCCACCAGGGAGTTTAGAGCAATTTAACAATTTACCTCTACAACATAGGGATAATTATTTAATGTTGTATGTTATAATGTTCTTGTAGAGATGATGTTGTTACTCCAGTTGTTGCAGACTTGGCTCCTAGGAAGTCTTTGAGACTTTGTGCTGTCTTTTGGCATTCAAGTCTTATTTTGCACTTTCCCTTCCTGTCTCTTTCTTCCCCTAGTCCGTCTTTCCTACTTAATTTCTGTTACTATCAGATGTTCCAGGCATGCCTAGCATTTTCCTTTTCTAAGCCCTACTATGATCAACTAATTCTTCAAGGTACCTGCTTCATTCTATAGGACAATGGCCAAGAAACCAGGATTGAGGTGCTGAATTCACTTGTTGCTAACGACTACCTCTAGATCGATAATTAGAACTGTACAATACATGCATGCATACTCTTCCACACATTTCATGTATACACACACATATATGTCCATATGCAGGTATGTGCATGTGTCTATATGAATGTATGTATATGTGTGCATACACTCATACTGACATATTTGACTCTACTCCAGGGTTCATCCTGGCTGTCCTCTTTCCATTCTGACTTTTTCCTTCTCTGACTTTGAGAACCCTGCTCCCATTGACTAGAATTCACCAGGTTATTTGTTCACATAGAGTAGACATGTGGAGTAGTTTTGGAATTACTAGCTTAACATCTTTGTGAGAAAGGAACCTACCATATACAATTCAGTATCTCTTTGAAGTGTTTTTGTCTTTAGTCTTACAGTATTCCGTCAAAACACCATTTTACAAAGTTACTTAAGTGAGCTCCTTTTGCCCAGACCTCTTTGTGAGCTCGTGGCATACCTAGAATTCAGTTGCTACAGTTTTAATTTCATCTGGTAGCTCCCTAATAGCCTGGTTCATCTTCAGAAACACATGTAAAGTTCCCCCTTTGTAGTATACAACTCTGTGAGACCGTGAAAGGTAACTTGGTCCCTGGTTGAGCTAAGGTTTGAAGCCCCAGACACTCTAAAGGGACTGTAGGTGCTTGGCCTTTTCCCAGGTACCAAACCCTTGCCACTAGGCACAGCCCCCTATAGATCAGTGGCCATCAGGGCAACTCCCCAAGCCCTTCCACATGCATAGGATGTGTGCAAGAGAGATCTTCATTTTAATGAGGTACCTAAAGGCCTGGAGGGCTTAGCCAATAAGCTTTCCTACCCAGACATTTCTCCCTACAAAAGGCATTTAATCTCAGGCCCACCTGAGAAGTGGGGTATAGTTTTACTCATCTACTTTCCGCCACAACAGTAACTCTCTTTAGACCATGGACTGCCTCTTTTCATTGGAATCTGTGTGGGGAGCCACGGAGAAGGCCTTTGCCTATACAGCTCCCACCTAATCTCCTCTCTGCACACCTAGCTGTGACCACCAAGCCCAAGCTCAAGCCCACCGCCACCGTCAAGCCAAGGACTCTCCCTGTGGTACCAGCTGGAGTTCCCCCATTCCTTACCCCGCCCCGGGGTCAGATCCAGCCTTCGGGCTCCCACTCCATTCTCAGCTCTTCCACGGCTTCCAGTAGCGCCTGGATGTCCAAGACCCTGAAAGCCAGGCAGCTCTCAGCCTCCTTGCAGGCCCAGGGATCCACAAGCCAGCTGTCCTACACCTCAGACTGTGCTTTCCCACCCCCAGAGTGGTGTCCCAGGGCTTCTTTATGGCCCAACACCCACCCAGCAACAGTGTGGGGTAAGCTTGGTCACTTCCCGCATCCTGACTCCCCGAGCAGCCGAGCCCTGTAGTGGAGCAGACATGGGACCTCAATAACTCTACACAACTCTATGTAGCTTGCAAGATGTTATGCAAAAGCTAAAATGGTGCCGTACCTTCAAGTAGAAAACGTAGACCCATGTTCTAGATCCAATGTTCTATGGTCTGGTCAGCTCACTGAACCTTATGACCTCAGTTCTTGTTTATTTATTTTTGTAGTAAACTAGAGGTGACTTGTGAGTCTTAAGACTAATGTAACTACATATGACTAACAAGTTGCCTGGACTAGCATTTCTTAACATTTGAGCCAGTCAACATTTGAGCATGATCTGTCTACCTCCGATTTCATTCTTCCCCACTGTGGAGCTATTTTCCAAATTGCTTGTAGATGAAGAATGTTCCTCCAGTCCCCACTCTTAACCACTGAGAAAAGCTTTCAGAGATGTCCCGTACATCTCTCCATCAGTATGGAGCAGGACTAGGACCTGGCCAGGGCTTCTCCAACACTCTACCCTTTATATGCCCCTCCTTTCCCTCCATAGACTTTGTTTGGTACCAAATACTTTTTCTCGATGGACTTGTTACCGTGCACCACTCAGGGGAACAAGGCAAGACAATGGTAATGAGGGGTTTTCCTCTATAGACACACCTAGATTCAGTTGGAGCTTAACTCAGCAGGGGCCAGTCAAAAAAAAAAAAAAAAAAAAAAAAAAAAAACCAAACAAAAAAACCAACCAACCAACCAAACAAACAAACAAACAAAAAAAAAAAACCAATGCCATAAAAGCATTTTGTCTGAATTTCAAAGTATGAGTTTATTATCATTATTATTTCATCTACACTAATGAACAAGCTACACTCAGGAAGCTAGGTACATTATTTCCACAGAGTAAAGTACAGGGGCGTGGGGTGGTGGAGGGGTGGCCTTGAATCCCATTCCACAGACACCTGGTCATGAGAACTCTTGTCCTCGGGCTGGTTCTGCCACCCTGTCATCTCCTTAAGCAACAACTTCATGCTTCGAAACACACAACTTGATTCCTGCTAGAGGCAATGGTTTTAGAGTAGATCGCGCACAGCCGGCCAGACAGAGCCCCGCAGCAGCCGGAAGCCTTTTCAAACTGTTTGGAAGTGTACTTAAAATAAAAATGTAGGCAGGATAGAAGGACTGGCTTCCCATCCCTTTCTAAGCCGTAGGGGAGACTCTCTGATGGCCGCTCTCAGGGATCACAGAGCACCGTGGACAGACTTGCCTGCAGTGTACAAGGTGCACAAGAAGAACCGCTTCATATTGATTTCTGAAACAGAGACAGAAACTAATGACAGAATTTGCTTGACTGTGGGTCTCCTGTGGCTAGCAGCAGAATGACAGCACAGGCAAAGCATTTGCCCAAACATTTTCCTTCTCTTGTCCTCCCTAGCCTCCATCTCTGCTTTCAGCTTTCTGGGTGGACGCTTACAGTCTTTACGGAGGAGATTCATGGAAACATCCATCTGGGCTTGTCTGATGGGTCGGGGAGAGAGGGAGAACAGGTGGTGTGGTTCCCCTTCAAAAAGCAAAGTGAAGAAAACAAGCAATAAACACAATACTCTTGCTGCCTCATCCCTCCGCTGCTTAAAACAGACCTTTAAAAGTTTATTTCCAGTCCCTATGGGAGATGGTCACCCTGACCCCTGTCCCTTGCAAGAACACGCTCTTCTTACTCCTGCTTTTCAACACATTTAAGGCAGATGAATTGTGTCTCCAGCTCCACCCCACACTCAGCCATTCACTTCCAGCCACTGGAGAGGGGATGTGCATGGGTGTTTTCCATAAAGACAATAAGCAAGGAGATTGTGCTTCAAGCAGCGTTGTCCACTCACTGTCCACTGCACAGCTGGCCTGTTCCAACATTACAATGGCTGTGAGAAGTTTTTTGGTGGGAATTGAGGGTAAAGAGAAACTACCACAAGCAAATACCAGGGATTCTACCTTGAAGATAGAACATGTGGACGAGGACTTCTGTGATGATGAATCCTAGTTGTCAACCTGACTGGATTGAGGAACATATAGAAAACTAGTCAAGCATACTTCTGAGTGTAGCCGTTTGTACAGAAACATTGTTAACATGTATCAGTAAATAGAGTTAGGAAGCCCCAACTTGAATGTGGGAAGCACTGGCTAAGAGACAGATGACCTAGAAGGAATGGAAAGGAAGCCGGAGGAGACTCACACATGTGCTTACGTCTTCCTGAGCAGAGGCATCTTTTGCTGTTGCTGTTGTGGTGAATGGGCATTAGGCTCTACCTGCTCAGCCTTTGAAGGTGGACTTGCACCAATAATCCTCCCAGAGGCCTCTAGGCCTTCAGTCTTAGATGGGGTTTTCTCATCTCTCCCTTTCATTCTGAGGCATCTAGCTTCTTTGAGCAGCAATAGGGTTTTCAGCTTCTCAGCTTGCAGATGACCACTATGGGATGATCTAGCTTTCAGTTGTGTAGTGTGATCTAAGAAGTCCCCTCTTAAATTTATATATGCATTCTAGGGAACATTGGGAGGGATAACTAATACTGAAGTCCTTTGAGAAGGCCATATAGCAACCTACCATGATAACTGCTTCCTATAATACACATGTGCATGTATGTATGTACATATTCATGTGTACATGCCCATGAACATGTATATGCATACACACATGTGCATATACATGTATACATACATATAGATATGACATTTAAATGGTGATACCCTACAGCAGGGAAGCAATGTTTTTAACAGACAACATAACAATAAAAGCTCACTGTCAGGCATGGGTTGCCTCTTTTCGAATTGTTGATCCATGGGATCTTAGCCCCTACCTCAAACATTACAGACTGTTACCATTGTTCTTGGTTACTCTCCAGAACTTGACAGTGAGACCGTTTCTGAAGGTAACCACATACTTGAGTCATGGGATATGGAAAAATCAAGGTAGCACTGACCTGGAAGCTTCATCCCTACTGGCTAGCTTTCACGGTTCTGGGAAGTTCTGTTTATGCTACTAGGGTAGAAAAGTAATCAACAGTGTTACCCAGTTGAGAACTCCATGACCTACAAGAATGACTGGACTGGGAAAATAGGCCCACTTGTATATTACAGGCACAAATGTATGGGAGTAACTGACCATTTCTGATTGGATGTAATACCTTGCAGATGTAATACCTTACTCCACTCACAAAACTAACGCTTGGTACTGTTAACTGGACCCAAAGCTTGTTTCTGGTTAGGTCAAAGGCTTTAGGGAAAAACATAATACTATTATTCTGTTAAGTGAACATAGTAATCAACTTCCCCCTAAGTCCTTACTTTCATAACTATAGATCAGTTTATTCCTCAGACTTTAGTAGAGAAGCTTCATTTCGCCACAGGTGGTGATTAATACAGAGACCCACAGCTGGGAAACATGCAGAGAGTGTGTGACTATTGACTTCTCAGCTTTAAATAGGACATCTATAGCACTCCTCCTCCCCACAGGTCTCAGCGATCACTGCAGAGTAAAGGACAGAAAGATTGTAAGAGCCTGAGGTAGTAGATGCCTGGAACAAAACATTATTTCTGAACATGCTAAGACTGTTAAACACATGAACTCACAGTGCTCATGATTGCATGCATTCACAAGAAACTCACAGGATCAAGCCAGCCAAATCCCAGCATGGACACTTGAGCTGAGGCTATTGACGATTGATGACTTCTGGAGTAGGGGTGTGAAGGGAGTAAGGTTTCTTCGGGGATATGGGACACAAATGGCTATCCATGCTTCCGTAGATGGCCCTACACCTTTGTATATATAGGCAGCATTACCTGGACTCAGTGGGCTTTTTGAGGGGAGGACAGACAGACAGACAGACATCTTATGAGGGGAGAGGAAAGTGGTTGGGGAGATAGAGAGGAATTGGAGAGGAAGATTGGGTTGGCTTTTGATCAAAATACATGTATCTATAAATTTCTCAAAAATAAAATGAAACAAGTAAAAGTAATTGCCATGTGCACATGCGCGCTCGCATGCGTGCACACATACATAGCACGCACACATACGCATGCACACACACAGACACACACACAGACACACAGACACACACACACACACACACACACACACACACACATTCAAATGGCTCTACTCCCTTGGAAAACTACGATAATGCAGTCTATATCTGGGATTAGGGTTTCTTCTGTTTCATGGGTACCAAGAGAATCCACAAGCACACCAGGAAACTCTCATCCTCTAAGTGAGTGAATGTACCTCTCTTTGGAAAGGATGCCCTGAGAGCCGAAAGTAATGGCTCATGCCTGTTATCCCAATACTTAGCAGGCTGAGGCAGGATGATTTCCATAAGTTTGAGGCCAGTTTGAACTCTAGGTGAGGTATGGCCAACTTTGGCTACAAAGTGAATCTCTCTCTTAAAACGAGAAAACAAAACAAAACAACAACAAAACAAAACAAACAAAAAAATAGCCTGATCTATGGTCCTCGATTCTCTCTCCATAGAGGAGACATGTGATGAAGAATGGTGATGTGGTAGGCATAGTTTCTGTGAACATCGAAACTCTCTCCTACTCAGGAAACCCGATTGATGATAAGAAAAGGGAGCACCAATCATTAGGGTCAACTTTGAATCTATTCTCATGTACTGAAGTTAAATTATTCCCAACTGTGGTATCTAACATCTACAAACTGTATGTGGCAGAATGTTTGAGGTAGGTTTTGAGTATAAATAAGAAAACTATCTCAGAGTGAGTGACAGGCTAAGGCTAAGTGCGAGAGTTATATATGTAAAAAGCCTGTGAAATAGGACTTGTGTTTTTCTTCCTTTCCACACTCATCCATCGTCTTTGATCTGTAACTACTTTTCTAGAGAGGCCAGAGTAAGAAAACCAAAGTGCATTTTTTTTTTTTTTTTTGCTTTCAATTCACAAAAATAGAACTCTATGATGTTTTAAGAGTCTAGAAAAAAAGATGTTGAAGAAAACAATGAGTCTTAAATGTGTCGTTGCCCAGAACAGTATGTCCTATAATCTAACTGCGATATTTTTGGAATCTTCAGAGAGGGTGGAGAAAGGAATGTTGACATTCTCGTTGTGAGGTTTCACAACAACTTCCCTTTATGATAACCACAATAGTTCCTCTAGATTGTATCAAGAGAAGATGTTATTCTAAACCAACTAGGGACTATAGTAATAGTATAAGTTAGATTTAAAAATGTAAACCCCAGATGAAGAATGCAGCATATTTGAGTAGTTTTACTATTTGGTGCTAGAATGATTCAGGTCCAAACTAGAAAAGAATTAAATAAAGAAATGTATTTGGGTCTGAGAGAAATGGTAGATGAAATGACTGGCTAGCAGTCAATCCTAAATTCTTCTGCTACCTCCGGAGGAAAAACTATGTGTGTGGTGCTCTAAGAGTTCTGTGTATTAAAATCAGAAAATGTTCTGTGGTCTGTTCTTCAAGCAGAGCAGGAAGGAAGTAGACTGGTTATCCACTGTCCCCAGCCTGACCCCATTAACAGCAGAGAGGGAGGAAGCTGTCCCATCACTCACAGTGATGGGTGTATAGATAGGTGGGAGTAATGGCCAGGAAGAAAACAGTCTCTAGAGACACAGGAAGGGCAGGACCAGATACCTGGATGCTGAGAGTTTGAAGCAGAGGATCATCTAATGTAAAGTGAAGAGCCCAGCAGCAGAGGCACCATGGGAGGTAAAGAGTCAGCAGAGGCACAGGTGATTCTCCATTGCATATTCTCTCTCTCTCCCTCTCCCTCTTCCTTCTCCCCCTCCCCCTCTCTCCCCCCCCCTCCCCCCCCCCATGTATGAATGCACTAATGAACAATTACATTAAGGGTGGAAATGCCTCTTACTCCTCTTTATCCTCAAAAGCTAAAATAAAATAGCAGGAAATGATAGTAGGTGCTTGTGAAGTTGAATAAATCAGTCAAATGGTGGACTGGGCTGCGCTTGTCAAGTCAGGCATGATAGTAGTCAGTTTGAGCTGGCTTTGGGGGGACAAGCCGGGAATCAGTGAATTGGAGATATTGGGAAGCATTTTGTGGCATTTGAAGCTGCAACTGGTTGAGGAGGCTGATCCAAATGTGGCTCGCGGGCACAGTGCCCGATGTAGAAGCAATCTTTGTATTTTTTAATTCATTCACTTTACATCCTGATCATAGCCCTCTCCCTCCTCCCCTCCCAGTCCCAGCTTTACAAATGCTTCTCACCATTACCTCTTCCCCTTTTCCTCAGAAAAAGGAGGCCTCCCTTGGGTACTACCCCACCTTGGATATCCAGTTGCAGCAGGACTAAGCACATCCTGTCCAGCTGAGGCCCATTCAGGCCGTCCAGCTAGGGGTAGGGGATCCAATGGCAGGTAACAGAGTCAGAGTCAGTCCCTCATCCAATTGTTAGGGCACCCACATAAAGACTAAGCTGTAGATCTATAAATTTGTAGGGGGCCTAGGTTCAGCCCCTGCAAGCTCTTTGATTGGCTCTGTTCAGTCAACAGAGGATTCTTAACAGAGGAATATCTAATGGCAAAAAAAAAAAAAAAAAAAAAAAAAAAAAAAAAAAAAAAAAAAAAAACCCACTTAAAGAAATGTTCAACATCCTTAGCCATCAGGGAAATGATGCAAATCAAAATGACTCTGAGATTCCATCTCACACCCATCAGAATGGCTAAGATCAAAACCTCAAATGACAGCACATTCTGTTGAGGATGTGGAGCAAGGGGAACACTCCTCCATTGCTGGTGATGGGATTGCAAACTGGTACAACCACTCTGGAAATTATTTTGGTGGTTTCTCAGAAAATTGGGAATAGTTCTACCCTACTCTACACCACTCCTGGGCATATACCCAAAAGATGCTCCAACATCTCACAACTTGCTCAGCAATGTTCATAGCAGCTTTATTCATAACAACCAGAAACTGGAAATGACCTAGATGTCCCTCAACTGAAGAATGGATAAAGAAAGCATGGTACATCCGCACAATGGAGTATTACTCAGCCATTAAAAGCAATGACATAATAAAATTTTCAGGCAGTCTTTAAGCACAACACCTGATCACAGTTGGCATCCGTGGGCTTATGCTCCTGTTACTTCCAAACTGTGAAACTGGCCACTCACTGCTTCTCTCAGTGCCTATTTTCTTCTTTGAACAGTTAGGATAATATTAGTACTTAGCACAAATATTATGAGAACTTAGTGAGTTCTACTTGTCCAATGTTAGCAGGGAAGGTGGCACATATCTATAATCCTGACACTTCGGAAGTTGAGATGGAAGATGTTGACTTTGAGGCCAGACAGGGCATGGCAAAACCATCTCAAAACCAGACCAGGTTAAGTATTTAAAGAACTAGTTAGAATATACCAAGTGCTCAATAAATATTAGCTTTTAATATGATTTTCTTTCTTCATTTAGAAAGTCTCTATGTGTGAAGGTAGAATGAATCCCAGGTCTGAGTATGCCCAGGGCTTCATTGGGAATATAAGACCTGGCCCCCTGGTATTGTCTGGCATTGTTGCAGTTGAAAGCAGTCACTCTCCTCTTTGCCACCTCCTCTCCACCTTGTCACCACTGCACAGATCTCCACAGTAGCCTCTCTTGTCTTACCCTGACCTTCAGTTCTAGCTTTGAGCAAGACAAATGTTATTATTCTAAAATGAATATCTGATAAGATTTTCTGGCCTAAAGTATCTGGGAGATCTTACAGAAACAGCTGACTCTAGGACTGCGGGGGTATGTGAGAAATTTTATACCAGTTTCAGCATTATGGCAGCCTAGCCACCACTAGACTAAGCTCATTCTCAACGTAACAGCATCATTGCCAGGGGGAGGTAACAACAGCCATGACCCACATTGTCCATTCACAACACGGGTCATAGCCAGATTCATCCTCCCATCGAACAGTCACCAGAGCACATGGTTGATGAACGAACACCTTGGGCTTGGGAAGGAGGCAGCTTGGTTCTGTAATGGACTCGTGTAAATTTCTGAGTTGTTTTCTCATCTAAAACAAAATAATAATAATCCGACATACACGCATATGATGAGAGAAAGAAGTTCTTTAGTACAGTCCTTGTCAGACACACATCAGTGGATAAACAGTGAGTGCATGGAAGTAAAACAGAAATGGCATCCACTCCCTAAAAGCTTCTCATTAAAATCAAGAGACAGTTATTTGGATTGTTGGTGGTCTCAGTGCTTCGCCAGAGCAGGTTCAGGATCCCAAACCAGTTGCCTTCAGAGATTGTAGGGACTGGAAGGGAAGCCTCAGTGAGACCCACTGTTACCCTGAGGCGACCCTTGGTCATTCTCTGACTACATTTGTTTTCCACAAAACCAGGAAGCTCTGTTTAAGTTCCAGCCAAGGTTCAGCCTATCCAGTGATTACAATCAGATACAAACCAGCTCAAGCAGAATTTGCCAGTAAAATGTCATGAGACTGCACAGCCAATTCTTCTTACTTCAATAAGTCAAAACATTCAACATCCTAGCAAATTGTACTTGTAAAAAAAAACTTCGAACATAGCAGTTGAGTGTCTGGCCCGATGTGTTCTTGCTGCTGGGAAGGCCTCTGTGGTGAGGGAGCCTCATTCTATTCTCCCCCTGGCATTTACCAAAGTCCTTTTCACATTTGGTGTGTTGGTCAGGTAGAGATGTTGGTGACAGCCATTGCTGGCACCACCCACCTTTCTTTTCCCTGAGGACTGGCCAAGCAACTTCCTGGCTGTCTCCACCCAGCTGGGCAATTTCCTGGCAGAGTAGATCAGGGGTAGTGCCAGCTCTTTGGGTCAAGTTTCCAGCCTCACAAGCCCGCCCCAGCTTAGGCTTCTGCCCTCTTCATTGCCCCTTCTTTACAGGCACAGTGAGGAAGAGTTCCCAGGATGCCTCAGCCAAAGGCCACATCATCTTTCATGATGGTCTGCCATCCTGAGTTTTTAAAGTTCTTGTTCTTTTTCTTGTTCTCGTTCTCGTTCTCCTCCTCCTCCTCCTCTTCCTCCTCCTTCTCCTCCTCTTTCTTCTTTTAGTATATTAGTTATCTATAATTTAAAATGACTGACATGTTCAGTAGGTAAATTGGCTTCAGTGCAATATTGGTCCATTATTACATGTTTATTATGTGCATAGTATTCATGATTGAAGCTTCACATTATCCACAGAAACAGGTTACTGATCATTTATTTTTTTTCTTTTAGCCTTATCTTTTCTATTAGGTGTTTTGATATTTTCACAATATTCAACATTGATCTTTTTCTGTGTGTGTATGATTGTCCCTGTGCATACACGTGAGTGTGGTGTGTGTGTGTGTGTGTGTGTGTGTGCCAGAGGTTGATATGGAGTATTGCCATTGATTGCTTTCCATATTACACAATGAGGCAGTAGCTTTGTGAACCAGGATCTTGTCTTTTGTTGATCATGGTACCCAGCATGATGCAAAAGTGCCTTGTCTCTGCCCAGGTACTGGAATTACAGGCAAGTGATTATTAATTACATGGGTGACAGGGATCCAAACTCCAGTTCTTTGGGGTGGGGGGCATTGCATATTCTTTACCCATTAATCCATCTCCCCAGTCTCTGACATTAATATTGTGGTGGTTTGAAAGAGAATGTCTCACATAAGCTCATATATTTGAAGGGTTGGTCCCCAGTTGGTGGAACTATTTGGGAAGCCCACCTGCAGTGGCACAGCTCTTTCAACAAAGTCCACCCCACTTAATTTTTCCCAAACAGTTTCCCAAATAGAAGGTGTGGCCTTATTGAAAGAGATGTGTTACTGGTGAGTTTGGAGGTTTGAAAAGCCTTTAGTTCATGCCTTTCTTTCTGCCTTGTGCTTATGAATCAGATGTAAGCTCTCAGCTACTGCTGCAATGCCATGCCCACCTGCCTGCTACCATGCTCCGTGAAATAATAGTCATGGACTAACCCTCCAGAACCATGAGCCCCAAATTAAATATTTTCTTTTATAAGTTGCCTTGGACATGGTATTTTGTCACAGCAATAGAAAGGTAAACAGAAGTTGGAACCAAGAGGTAAGACTAGTGACAGGCATGGTCAGTGTTTTTTGAAAAATGTAGAAGATTTTAGCATTTTGGACCAGTTGACCACTCCAAGATGGACTTAAAGGGCCAAGCTAGTAGGATCTTGGAAGACAATAGTGCTGAGGCCAGTGTGGACTATGGAGACCCTGTTGAAGAGGCTTCAGAGGGGAACAATATTGGCAACTGAGCCAGAGACTATTCTTGTGATATTTTGGCAAAGAATGTGACTACCTTTTGCCTTTGTCCTAAGAATTTGTTTGAGACTAGATTGAACTGTTTTGGACAAATTTATTTGGCAGAGGAGATTTCAAGACAGCCTAATATTAACTATGTCATGTGGTTATTGGTGTTTACTCCTCTTCAGGTCTACAGTGAAAGGACCAAGCCAGGCAAAAAGAAATACAAAGAATACAGTTTGAGGAAAATAAGTACACCAGAAAATTTAATGGAGGAACCATGGTTTATGTTAAAAGAGGTAAGAAAAATTGAATGAAAGGGAATGGTGTCTTCAGGGCAAGACCCCACCCAGTTCATCTTGTAAAACAGCCTAAGAAATTCTTTGTTTCTAAAGAACAACAATAAATCAAGACTTGTGCAAATGTAATTCTAGGAAGTGGCCAGGTTTTATTCCAAGGGATCAGTAGAGCAGGGTAGCATTAGCCACATGGTTCTTGCTTTAGAGTTAAGAAGGATGAAGGAATAAAGGGGTTCTGGAATTTTCCTTCGTAGTTAAGTCAAGCTACTGATGCAGGTGTGAGGCAGGTGAGTCCCTGCATGGAGGCTTGTAAACCTATGAAGTGAATACTTGATTGTGTTTGAGACCCTAAACTGTCAGAGATTCCGGAACCATGGGATAATGTCCAAGGAGAGCTGCACAGAGGAAGTAGAATCAGCCTATGAGAGGAGTGTGCTGGGGTCAGAAAAGCTGGAGGGGCGGAGCCATCTAAGCCCTTTGATATCAGACAAAGAGTTACTAGATTTTGGAGGTTGCCCTGCTGGGTTTCAGTCTGGCTTTGGTCCAGTAGTCCTTCACTGTGCCTCCTTTCCTCCCTTTTGAAGTGGTAGTGTGTAATCTGTGCTGTTGTAGGTTGAAAATTTGTAATTTTCTCTCTGATTTTACAGAGAATTACAATTAACAGATTGCCTTGAGTCTCAGAAAAGACCTTGAACTTTTAAACAGCATTGACCCTGTGAAAGAAGATGGGGACTTTTGAAATTGGACTAAATACACTTTGCATTATGATATAGCTGTGAGTTGATGAGAGCCAGGGAATGGAATATGGTATAGTTTAAATGAGAATGGCCTCCAAGGACTCATATCTTTAATGTGTAATCTCCCCTGTGAAACTGTTTGAAAAGGATTAGGAGATGTGAACTTGTTGAAAGAGATGTGTCTCTGCCAGTGGGCCCATTCCATTTCTAGTTGACACTTTTTTGTCTCCTGCTTGTGGATCAAATGTGAGTTCACAGTTATTGCTCTAGTCTGTCTGCCTGCTTACCTGCTGCCATGTTCCCATGACGGTTATAGACTAACTAACCCACAGAAACTATAAACCCCAAATGAAAAAAAAATTTTTTTTATAAGTTGCCTTAGTCATGGTGTTTTGCCCTGGCAAAAGATAGGCAACTAGGGAAAATACCTTAATGTGGTTTTCTTTTCCTTTAATATGTATATCTTGTTCTATGGGTACTGCAGGAAAGTAATTATAAATGATCTTTTGACAAATTTAATTAAAACAATAACTATTTAGGGCTTCTTAGGTAAATTCTTACTAAATTTTTAGTACACATTTCCTACCTATTCACTCCATTATAAACAACTAGTTAGCCCAGTCTGAACCCTTAGGTAACTAATGTTTATTGTGTACCTAAAGCCTTGGTCAATTTTTAAATCACTCTCCAGACATTGTTTCCTTTGCAGTGGCAATTAGCTACAGTCAATCTTAAACATGCAATTTCCTTGTTTCAGAAAGTGGTCACACTTTCTGGTTATTTGTGACATTATATTGCATATGTAGAAGAAAATGAAGTATTCAGGCACTCAACAAAAGTGAACTGGTAGAAAGTTCATTGCCTGGAAGCACCAAGGACAATAAAGACAGTTTCTCTATTTTTACAATGATAAGACTAGCATAGTTGAAACATACAAGAAAGGACAAAAAGTGTGTTCCAATACAATTTATTAAAAATGTTTATATATGGATGAATGAAAACTATTACGAACACAATTCAGCAAATACTTTTTGACAATGGCCCAGATTAGGTAGGTCAGCCAGCCAGCCTAGCTAAGATGGCAAGACTTGAATTTAGCAAGAGACTCTGTCTTGAGGGAGTAAGACAGAGAGTGATAGAACCAGATCCTTGCCAGCCTTGGTTGCTAAATAGCCCACAATTAAATAATAAACTGTGAATAGATGGATGGATGGATGGATGGATGGATGGATGGATGGATGGATGAATGAATTTTACTGTGTGTAAAAGTTTATAAGGGGGCTTATTGGTAGGACATGTCTATATAACTTCACTATCAGATACAAAAATGATCACATGTAGGGCAGAGAAGATATTGCAAGATCTCTCAAGGAAGAAATACAGGATCAGAGAGTCTACAGGGAACTGGCAGAAGGGAGAAGGCTTCCTTAAGCAATGGTAACTTCAAAGTACTTTTAAAGCATTGACAATTCAATAGGGCTTTCTGATTCGGAATAAACTGCAAAGTATGTTAAGCAGATTGGAAGAAGAAAGCAGAGGTAGGAATATTAATTAAGAAGGTGTTGATCTAAAATGAACAATAGGACAGGAGACAAAGGGAACTTCTCAAATATATAACCAGAGTAAATTCTTCAGGTAAGATATTAATGAGGGCACAGCAAATATGAATAAAATACAATATTTATCTATCTATATTTATAGAGATATGCACATATATGAAAATGTTATGCTAAGAATATATAAAAATAGGTATTGAAGTACTCTAGTTTTTATATTTTTTTTGAAATATAACTCTTCTGTTCTTGAGTATTGAACACATATGAAATATCAGTTTAAGAGAAATGGCACAAAAAACTAAAATTGAGGCTGACAACTAAGTGATTTGTTGAGGGATGTGTGTGTGTGTGTGTGTGTATGTATGTATGTATGTATGTATGTATGTATGTATGTGTGGTGGTCAGAGGATAACTCCAAGTATTCTGCTTTATTACTGCTCTGCCTTACTCCCTTGTAGCAGACTGTCACTGAACCTGATGCTCCATATCTTGCTAGGCTCAATGGTCAGGGATCATGGGATCCACTTTCTTCTCCCCCTGCATTGCAGGCACATGAAGCCATACCTAGCTTTAAAGGAGCCCAAGTCAGACCCTTGTTTTTGTGCAGCAAGTGCTCTTACACACTGAACTATCTCTCCAGATAAAGAAATGTTTAAGAAAGTGACATGTGAAATTAAGGAGCAGCAGAGGGAAACTCTTTACATTCTCTCTTACAGTAAGAATTGAGAAGCTTATAGTAACTTAGCTGAGGTAGATATGGTTTTGAGCTGAGGAAGCAAGGATGGCGAGAACGTGGGGCAAGAGAGGAGTTAGAAGTGCGGGTAAGAATATCATGGCTGAGAACAGTGAGGACAGGACAGTTAATCACACTCTGCTGTTATCCCTGTTATTAACAGCAGTTATTTAATCCTCCACTATTGCATCCATTAAAGCAATTATTTACATGTTAGGTCTATAAAATGGTAAACACTGAGTATTTTGTAATAACCTAATAAATTACAAGTTTTGTTTTTTAATTTTGAAGTCTGAGATTCTATAATAACTGCTTCGGTATCTGGCTTGTTTTTCCATATTAAGATTCTCAATCTCCACCCAAGAACGAAAGAATATTAAGCACCATCAATTTATCCAGGATCTCCTAGGCAGATGATAAATTAGCCAAAGATACGGATTTTAGAAAATTTCATTTTCTAATAATTTTTTTGTTTAGGGCTAAGGCTAGGAAAATTAAGATCACTTGTAAAATAGAAGACAAAAAAATCACTTTGTTTCTTTTCAAGTGACTTAACAAAATTCTGAAGTACTTCTAGTGAGGAGGGAAATCTTTACAAAGTAGGAAAGGTGAATGGAAGAACAATGAAGAAAGATAATTCAGTGACCCCTTTCTGCTTCATTCTGATGCAGAGAGTTAAAACCAGGCTGTATGAACAGGACCAGCTTTGGCAAACATCATCCTCGGGGTCAGTAGTGACATGTATGACTGACTGTAAAATCAGGTTTTATTTAATTCTATAGAAAAAAAAAATTCTATTGCTTTAGTTAAAGACCACTTTGAGGATCTAATGAACATCATGTACACTATTCTCAAAAAAGAAAGATAAAAAGAACACACACACACACACACACACACACACACACAGAGAGAGAGAGAGAGAGAGAGAGAGAGAGAGAGAGAGATATTCATGTAAATACCCTCATTCCCTGCTCTTGTAGCAACTCAAGCAGACTTAACTCAGTTAGTGAAGTGAGTACAGACATGGCTGTTAAGACTGTATCAATCCAGTGGTATTTGGTTCTTAGTTAAGCCTGACATTACGATAATAACAATTCTTCTAGCACTGCAGGCTCATTAAAGAAATTTGTCTTCTAGCCACGAGTAGTGGCAAACACCTGCAGTCCCAGCATTTGGAAGACTGAAACAAATTGTGTGCTCGTGGCCAACCTGGGTACATAGTGAGACTTGGTCTCAAAAACAAACAAAAGCAAATAAGAAGAGAAAGAAAGAAATTTGTATTCTTTATAAATACTCTCTGCTGGCTTCCGCGGTGATATCACTCTCTGGTGATCTGTATGTGCAATTAGACCTAAGTCAATTCATGGAGGCTCCATGGGCAGTTTGTATTGTGCCCAGTTCTTGAATCACAGCTCCCAAACTGTGCTGAGATGGCCCAAGATCATAATGAGAACCCACAGGGACACTGCAGGACACTGAAATTCTTTGGGAAAGCACAGTGACAGATGTCAGACCACATGAGAACTGCAGTTTGCAGTAGTTTAGAAAGCCAGGTTTTGGCATTTGCTCTAACAATAGGAAGTACTGTTAGGAAACCAGCTGGATCAGGAAATGATGTGAAGACTTAGGATCTCGGTAGTGTGGAGTCTCACAAGCACACATGGGCCATTGCTAAGTTAGTGAGGCTAAGAATACAATGAGTATATTATTTGCTCTTTAATTTGTATGTTTTAAAGTAAAACTACTAACTTGCTAGGGCATATTATTGATTTAGGCAAACTATTATATTAATCAAACCACCAGGCAATTTTTTTAAATCTACAAGCACAATAAAAAGATTAGCTAGCATGTTAAGAGAATGAGCCAACAGTGGAAAATGCCTGGAAATGACTATTCTAGTGAGGAAATAACTTTACCAGGACTCGATCCCCACCTCTGAATTGCTCAGAGAGTCAATGGAAAATTTGGACATACGCGAATAAAATAAATTCAAATATCTAGAACATTCTGAAAATCATAAAAGAGAAAGTTAGGGTGATGTTGATATTAGTCTTCTAAAAGGATTAAGTGTTAAGCCAAGCATGGTGGCAAACACTGTTAGCCCCAGCACTCAAGAGACAGAGGCAGGCAGATCTCTTCGAGCTTGAGGCCTGTCTAGGCTACATAGTGAATTCTAAGCCAGCCAGGGAGACTTAGTGAGACACCCTATCTTTGGGGAGGTAAGAATTCAATAAGTGGAAAAGGAAGAACATTTCTGGGGGGAGAACATAGAGACAATGGCTAGGCAGTGTCCAAGCATTCCTTTGTGTTCTGGGAAGAAATCCCATTATCTGGAAAAGAGGAAGGGCAGATTGTGACAAGAGATGACTGTATTGCCAGTGCTTTAGCTTTTTACCATACTCAACGAGAAGACCAGAATCTTCTGGGAAGGAAGTAATATGATTTAAAAAAAAAAAAAAGTGCTTCAGGAAGCTTCATGTGACAGTGACATGTAGCAAGGGTAGTCAACTGAGTGGAGGCAGAGGAAGAAAGGCACTGTCTGTCTCTGTGGCTTCCAGCTTGAACAGTTACCCCCTTTTTTTTGTACAGGGTTTGCTTCATTAATCTATGTATTGGCAGCATATAAAAGAAGCTGTAACTCGAGGCACTGAATAAAATTTGAACTTGTGGTACCTGGGGAGACAGGGAACTAGGCTGTGCTAACCATGGAGAACTCTCTTATAGCCAGAAGAGGGGTCAAACTTACAGTGTCGGCTTGGAAGTCGCCCATCTAGAAATGAAAGAACTTGACAAAATACAACTTCACAGCGAGCAAACATGGACCCAAAAGAGCAGAATCCCAGTGACAGGCCCCTGGGAACACCCATCCCTGAGTCTGAGCTGTTTGTTGAAGGGACAGGGAAAGACAGAGGGTAAAGAAAGGAGGTGGAAGGATGGCCCTGTGGTTAAGAGCACTGGTTGTTCTTCCAGAGGACCCGATGTTCAATTCACAGCATCCTCATGGCAGCTCAAATTGTCTATACCCATACCCTTATATTGACATACAAGCAGGGTAGACACCAATGCACATGAAATAAATATTTTAAAAAGGAAAGAAAGTGGGTGGCAGCCAGAGGGAGCCGCCGCCCAAGGAACAACTGAAAACTTCCTGAGTGGAGACATTATCTGTAGTGTCTATCAGAGGAGACAAATTCTAAACAGCAGCCGCAGGGTGTAGCCTTTCACAGGTGTCCTCAGTGTCTTTGGGGAGGACACTGTGAGCAGGTGTTAGAAGCAGATGCCAGATGGCTGTAGAAAGGACCAGAGAGGCTCAGGCTCGATGAAGAAACACCCTGGAGTGAGAACATTGGGGGAAAGCCGGTTGAGGTAATGTGGTTCTAAGACACAAGAAAGGTGAAGAGACAAGGCACAGAAGAGTAGTTCTGAGGGCCATTTGTCCTGGAAAGGGGGCAGTGCTTCAGCTTAGTATCAAAACTAAGAAGACGGTTTGTTTCCTCCCCCATCTTCTCTTCCTATTTCACACACCATGTCAGGCACAGACAGCTATTCTTGATGTAAGGAGGACAGATGCAATTGGGTGAGACAGTCATAGTATGGGGAGATTTTTTTTCCCATTTGGGGAGCTGGCTCAAGTAAGTAAATGCACTAAGATTAAGGGAGCTGCTTTACTCACTGCTCGCATGGGGTTTCATAAATAAAGGAACATTAGTATAAAATTTCTGATTTGACAATAAAATTAAAGATGTGAATGTGATGGTATTGATTTCAAAATAGATAAGAAGATATAAAACAAACAACTAGAGAGAGATATGGATGATAGATAGGTAGATAGATAGATGGATGGATAGATAGATAGATAGAAAGAAAGAAAGAAAGAAAGAAAGAAAGATAGATAGATAGATAGATGGAATACTATAATTCCATACATCATGTATTATCTACCCCTGTCTCCTGTCATAGTGTGGATTTCAATATAGATGAGAAGATATACAAACAACTACAGAGAGGCATAGATGATAGATAGATGAATGGATAGATAGATAGATAGATAGATAGATAGATTTGTGGAATATTATAATTCCATACATGTATTTATTATTTGCCTCTGTCTCTTAAAAGGAGAAAGGACACAACATTCCTTCACTGTGGTGAACACATCTAATACAAAGTTGACTTTAAAATTACACAATTTATGAAAAGAAACCCAGGACTACAGATAGGGAAATAGCAAACAGGCACCTGTCATTGTGCCAGAGCTGGAGGAAATGCTCAAAGGACTCAAGAGGACCGGAGGCCACCTGGAATTACCTTCTACTGGAAAAAAAATGACAAGTTGAGATCAATAGAATGCTAATAAAGATTATAGCCATTGAAAAAATAGGAAATCATTCACTCTCAGAAATAGAGAGATAAGTTGGTAGCTATGAGTAAAGAGAAAGGTATTATATCATCTTACGGCCACTCCTACCGAGATATTTATTATTTTCAAAGGAATAAAGAGCAACTTCTCAAAAAGAATCCTGGAAGTGATGCCACTTCGGTTAAGTAATCTAAGAGAACAGCAGCAGCAAACAGCAGGTCAAATGGAGGATCGTGGACCACCTGACATGTCTGCATAAGTCCCACAGAAGGTGTTAAACTGGAGTCTAACCATTCAACCAAAACACCAATATGGACTAGGACTCTACCAAATATTCTGCCTGAAACGTAGTCATTCCCAAGCCTTCAAATAAGTCATGAAATCTGAGAAAGATGAAGGAATTAGCCCAGACCAAGGGATTAAATAGACATTGCAATGTGGCCATGCCCCTGCCTGTAGAACTATATATTAAATCAGGGGAGCAAAAATGTGAACGTAAGTATGACAACAGTCTCATACAGTAGAAGGAAAAAGTCAGTTCTGAGTTGTATTAAACCTTTATGCATGTGTAAGATTCTGTCAAAAAAATTTTTGAAAGTATAATTTATACAATGTGTTAGATACTTTACTGGGTAGCCATGGGCAATGACAATAGCCTATATTGTTTTGGGGGGTGTCTTTGGGACCCCTCTGATCAACAACTCCATGGGGATATTTTGTATTTGGCACAAACTCTATTGCTTGAAGATACACACTGTGATAACAGGAGACAGAAAAATCAAGCTGGTATTGACCTGGAAGCTAGCTAGCTTGCCTAGTGATTCAAGGTGCTTTCTAGGCTATTTGAGGTCAGGGGAGAGCCAGGACTTGTCTTGTTGACATACATATCTTATGGAGCCAGTCATTGTTGTAGCTTGTAATGATCACAGCACACGGAGCAATTGGAGGAGGATATGATCTAAATACATGGTATTATGTAAGAAATTGTCAAAAAATAATTTATTTTACAAGTATTCATTACTTTTGCCATTCTCCCAAAGACTTCCGGTGGAGCACTGCTTGGCAGAACGAGGTCACCAAGAGAACTTGAGTCTTTTCAGTTTTTATAGAAGATCGAATCAGATTCAGGGGAGTGCTAGATCTGGCGGCTGCTGCTGCTGCTGCTGCTGCTGCTGCTGCTGCTGCTGCTGCTATTACAGGTACTGCTATAGCTGTACCTGCCACTATCACCAGCACTACCACCTTCAGAGATGCACGAAGCTTCTGCTGTGACTAAGTGGAGGCTCCATGCTTTTTTTTTGTCATACCTTCCAGACAGTCATAGACATGGAGCTCTCAATCACTGCAACAAAAAGAGCTAGAGTCCTCCATGCTATTTGACCACAGACACAGTGGGACATCAGCTACCTAAGTCCTGCTTTCCAAGCCTCATGTAAGTGACACAGCCAGGCCTATGCTGCCCCTTCATCACCACTTCCAAGCAGTCGTTAAGTGCAGGTTTTAGTCTTCAAACTCTCTATTACAGGAAAGATGATAGAACAAGGATGGGATAAGTGTGAGTTACCAAACCGTCAAGTTCATCATGCAAAGCTGAGAGAGTTGGAAGAAGGAAGTAAAGACGTCTACTTTATTTAGACAGTAGTGAGCACCGTAATAAAATTCAACAGAGTTAGGGAAATCTGCATATATTTCAATATGATAATGTGTAAAAGGAAATTCTTAAAATGATAATGTACCATTTATATAAGATTTAAAATGTTCCAAAAATGATGCTATATATTATTAAAAGGAAAAGGCTAAAAGTCTAAAGACATGTATTGATTATATTGGGCTGTTTTGGTTTTTGATCACTGGATAGCAGACCCTATCAAACCTAGTGGCTTTGTTGCCACAGCTACTCATTTGCTTATGGTTCTGTGACTACATTTGAGCAGGGCCTCTGTTGGTTAACTCATCTTTGATCCAGATGTGGGCTGTGCTCATGCGTCTTTTTGGCCAGTTGATTTTCAGCTGGGCTTGCTAGCAGCTATCCTCAGCTTTGATGCCTGGACCTCTGCCTTTCTCTAAGGTCTTTCTCGTGGATTCTCTTACCCACAAAAAAAGACAGAATGGCCTTGTTCACAAAGTGGCATCACTCCAGGAGATTCATAGAGGATATTGAGAAGCCCTTCTTAGAAGACTAAAGGCAGGAGTCATGTAATACCATTCACCACATCTTCTTGTGCAGATAAGTTATAACCAGGCTAGAGTTAAGGAATGCCAAAAACCCTTGATGTGAAAAGCTACAAAGAATTTGCATGCACATTTGATGTGCCATGCAAGTGCTTCATTGTGTCAGTCAGTATTCCACCACCATGACAGAGGAAACCTCCAAATTAGCTTATTAAAAGGAAAGGGTTATTTTGGCTCTTGGTTTCAAAGTTTTCATTCCAGCAGTCCCTACTCTATTTGCTGAGGCACTACGTCACCATAGGAGACTATGATAGAACAAATGTGTCTGCCCTGTGGCCAGGAAGGAAAAGGAGATTAGGGAAGAGGCTGCCAACTCTGTAACCCCATTTTTCTCAAGAGCCTGGCCTCCACAACCCAAGACTTCTAACTAGGACTTCTTTCTTAATGGTTCTACAACCTCCCAATGGTACCGCACTGGGAACCGAGACTTTAACACAAGCATTCAAGGTCTGTACTCGAGCAGGTATATAATAATACATGAGCAAGCCTAACACCATTTCTATGGTTTGAGAATAACCGGTAATGGTTAACGTTGTTCATCACAATATTTCTTGTCCCTGGCCATTGTGTTTGAAATGTGGCCATTTCTTCCTTATCCCATTCAGAACGCCAGAGATGTTCAGGTTCTAAAATTTGTCAGAAAATAAAAATTACTATTCAGCTGTCTTCTCAGTTCTAGAATCTAATCCACAGACTTAAAAAACTTTTCTGATAAAACATTAATTGTATTTGGAATTTTTTCCCTTTGTATAATATGTTTATGGCTACACAAGAGTTGAAACCCAGTGCTTTGGGCACATATGTGTTAGGCATCTGCTTCTGGCCAGGCATATTCACAAGCAGCAAAGTGAGTCTTCGAGCAAACTCTGCTCATAATTATGGTTCAGGAATATATAGATAAAAGGTGGATTGAAATAACCCCATTGAGACAGGGATTTCAGAGTGAAGATGATGGACTCAGGATGAACAGGACTGAAGGTGTGGCCCAGACTCAACCCATAGCTAGCTGAAGTTCTCTATGTACCAGCCCTGAGCCAGAGAGAAGAGACGTCACAGGGATGTTTTCTAAGGGTACTCAAGCAGTGGTATAAGGGAATCTCTAAGTGATGGAAATGGTTTTCTTCTTAATTTTAAAGAACCACAATGGAACTTTGACTTCAAAGCATACTAATGCTTGCCCAGAATTATCAAGATAAGGCGATAAACCTCTTTATAAATGTTCCTTGAAAGTGAACTCTGCAGAAAAATGGCTTTCCTCTAGTGAAGGAAATAGGGGCCTGGTTCCGTCAAGACTGGAGTTTTAATCAAGAGAAACCAACTCTTGATGGCTTTAGGTGCTGACATTGAATTTCTCTGTTTTCAGCTTTGATACAAGTGACATTTATCAGCTCTTTAATTATGATGTATTTATAACATCTATATAGAGCTCATTTCAAATCACAGAGCCTTGGGACACTGAAGCCATGTTTAGAATGTGTTTCATTTAAGTACAGAATTGTAAGACTATTCAGAGTAGTGTCTTGCCCTCCACCAGTATGAGGTGTTTGTATGTCTGATCCTTCCTTATTGGTTGACAATGGTGGGGGTGACCATCTGCTACTGTGGAGCTAATATATTTCTCTTCTTCCTTATACCAACGCACAAGGAAACCCAAATACTTGTACTTTCTATTAATATCATTAAAATACTGTTTATATGCAATCAAAGTCACTAAATGTAAATATGATGGAATTTAACAAATACATAAATAGTGTAACCACCATTACAAACATGATGTAACATTTTCATTAAAATGTTCACTTGTGCCCCATGCAATCTTCCACCTGCTTTTTTTCCTGGCGTCCTACAAACCACTGATTGGCTTTTTATCACTACAGGTTTTCCTTTCTAGAACTTCATATAAATGAAACCATACATGAAGTTGTCTTTTGTGTCTGGCTTTTTCACTTAGTGCAATGCTTTTGAGATGGATGCTTTCTGTTGAGTGTCTTAGTATCTCAATCCTTTTTTGGTTTTGTTCGTTTATTTGTTTTTTTTTTAAACAAAAACACTTATTCTAATTAACTCACAAATAAAATCATCACACATTCAAAACCTCAAGGGTTTGAAGCCATTCAAACCCTTGCCCAGTCCCAAACTCTACACATTTCAGTCAATTTCTTTATGGCTAGAATGGCATTTCTGAAACAGTGGAGCTTTGGTTAGGGTTTTACACATCCACAATCAACTGTTTTTACTCATTTATCCACCATAAAAAAGAAAAACATGGTGAAGTTGAAACTAGAAAAAATAGCTTTAATGTGCCAAGTTTAGCTTCGTGTCCTATCTCACTCCCTTTTGACTGCTGGGCTATGTTCTTGTTTACCACCACTTATTTAAAGGACATCTTAGTCACTTTTAGTTTTTGCAATGTTAATAGAACTGCTATACACATTTTGCACACAGATTTCACATCAAAGTACACTTTTGCTTCTTTCTCTAGTGGGATAGTTCATCATAAAGAATTATATGCTTAACTTTGCAACAAATTACCAAACTGTCTTCCAGTCTGCATTTCCACCTGCAGCATGTGAGAGTTGAGTTCTAGTTGCTAAGCATGTGCATAATAGATACCTTCAAGGACAACCACAAAAAGAGACAGGGAGAGGGGCAGAGGGAGAAGATGCGGCAGAATCTGCTGGTCTGGAAACAACCAGGCTGCTCTAATTGAGACAAATTCAGAAGTCAGATCCTTGAAGGAAGAGTGGGATGGGGGAGAAATTCTGTAAAAGGAGCAATTATCACTTAAAAAACAGCAATGACTGTGTGATGAAATAAAAAGCATTAAGGCTGTGAAAATGGCCTGTGGCAGAGAGAGTTGGAAGAAAAGTAAACAAGGCTTCTTCTTGTAAATAAGCCAACAACAAGATAAACAGAACTGATGATGAAAGAAGGAAAAGTGTTGAACAGAGGCTATTTTCCCATCTCATGCCTCCCTTTAGACAACTGCAGTGTGTCCTAGTTATTGTGGGATGACCTCTGTTCTTAATATTGATGAGTTATTAGTATATCTGTGTGGCATGATATCTATGAGAGGATAGAGAAAAAACAAGTGTTCTTAAGACATGACAGGCACAGGAAGGACAGAGGTCTGGTCTGGTGCAGGTTCTAATCCAAGAGGTCAGGTCTGAACTTTGGCATGCCCACTAAGGTTGCAGGCCAGACACTATTCTTGAGCTATGCCTGTGGTATTAAGTAGGCCAGATTCAAATCCACGTCCATCACTTAAAGCTGTGTAAACCAGGGGCACATCTTAACCACTCTGCTTTCTCCTCTGTATGATGAAGGCACTCCCCAGCAGTATTGTGACAATTATGTGTACGCCGTGTACTTAGTCTAGCACCCAGCATACAGGAGGTGCTGCATGTTTCTCAAGGTGTCTGTAGGTTCTTTCTTCTGGGACAGCTGGTCTACCAGCCTTAAACCATGTTGAATGAATTTTGTTCTGTGTTTAAGCTCCCTCTAGTCCTGTCCTGTACTTCTGGTAGCAGCCACTGGTTCTGCTAGCGGTGCTAATTAAGGAAGCTCATTCAGAGCTACTACACAGAGACTGCCTTGGCAAAAGAAAAGACACTGAAAGCGTGTCAAAGAGAAATTAACTGTTTGATAAGCCTCACCTGGTGGAAATGTCACAGGTTCAGTCCCGTGGGGCGACACAGATATTTCTACATTCGGAGGTGATGCTCGGATGGTACTCAGACAGAGCATTTGAAAGGATTTCCAGTCTAACCCAGGGGCTCTGTTGACAGCCAGGAGATCTGCACCCATGTGCCCTTCTCTCCTCAGCAGCCAGGCTCTGGCTCAGCCCCAGCAGCCAGTGAATAGATGCTCAGGAATTGTTTGTATCCTGCCCCTTTATCTGCCTCCAGCCCTGGTGTGTATGTCCTAATTGGTCCTCTGGATCCAGCCCTCTTTGGCCTGTCAGCTCAGCTCTGTGTACACAGCCCACTTTCATCTTCCTGTTGCTTAGTGTGTTGCTCTGTTCTTCCCATTTTCTGATGTTAAAACGCAGCTTGTGGAGCTTGGATGGTCTTCATGCCATTTCTGCATCCCTGCTAGTAACTGTATTAGAAAAACAGCTGTTAATCTCAATTAGATTTTGATTGCTAATTAGCAGCTACCTGACAGGATCAAGCAGCCCCCTTCCCATCCCTTAAGCTAATTCTCATGCAACTGGTACATTTGGTTTCCATGAGAACCGTTTAGCTAAATGCCTCCTCAGCCAATACTGAACTGTCTTCTGCAGTTTTGATAATCTCTTGCTAGGACACAGTGAGTGAGGTTCCTTGTCTCCTTCCTGCCTTCTTGACTTTCTGCATTTTATCATTCATTCCCAATGAAAGCCATTCTATAGGTACTGTCACCACAAGCCCATTTGGGACAAGGTGATCCAATGATTAGTAAGTCTATTATTCTCAGTTTTAGAATCTACAATTTAAACTTCATCTGTCTATGACGTGTGCTCTCCTGCCTGGACCCGCTTTATCTATATGGGGAGTTGGCAAGCTATTTCGTGGGGGCCAAACATAGCTGGATGCCTTTTTAAATCAACAGAGCTTTATTGAAATATAAGCCCACAGTGTCACATGCTGTCTGTGATGTGGCTGTAACCAATTTCAGCAGCAGGATCATATCATATCAGAGACTCTGTGGCTCATAAAGCCTGAAATATTTACTTTTTTTATAGAAGAATCTTAACACCTCCTGACCTTCATATTTTCAGAAGATGGTTTCCTGGAAAGGCACCAAAAGTGTCACCTGGGAACTTGTTGGGATTTGACGGTCCCAGGCCCCACACTGGGGTTGGAGGATCAGAAACTCAGAGGGCAGAATCTAGTATTCTGGGTGTTTAAACATTTTTATTTAAAAAATATTAAATTGACAAATAGCACATATATTTATTTATATCATGATTATTTGATATGTGTGTGCGTTGTATAATCATCACTGTAATTAGAGTGATTAATGTTCATTGCCAATTTTGCCAAACACCAAGAACCCCCCAGAGCTGGCTCATCATATAGCTGACAGTCCATACTCTAGTTTTAAGGATCTAATTTTAAAGGCCATACTCAAATTTTAAAGATCAAGACATGCAGTATACTGATTTGATAAGTGCACACAATTTTTTTTTGGTTTAGGGTTTTTTCTTCTTTCATATATATTCATATTACACCCCAATCCCAGCCGTCCCTCCTCTCTTCCAAGCCCTGCCCTTGCAAATCCCTTTCCTTCTCCTCAGAGTAGGGGAATCTCCCCTTGGGTACTACCTCATCCTGGGACATCTAGTCCCAGCAAGACTAATCACCCCCTCTCCCACTGAGGCCCAAGCAGGCAGTCCAGGTAGGGGAAGGTGATCTCATGGCAGGGAACAGAATCAGAGACAGTCCCAAGAGCATACGTTTTAAGATGATTCTTAAAATCCACATCCATTACAACTCAGATTGTATCTTAGCTCCCAATAACTTGCTAGTTATATAACTAACAGTTTGTATCCTCTGGTCGACATTTTCAGTAATATATATATATATATATATATATATATATATATATATATACACATATATAATCTCACTGTGAATGTATGTGTATATATAACTGTGTATGTAGTATATGCCTTCGTGTGCATATGTATATATGGGTGAGCATGCTTGCCTGTATATGGGTATGTATGCAAGGCTGACTTTGGATGCCTTCTAGCACTCTCTGCCTTATTTTTTGAGACAGTGCCTCTCAGTAAACCTGGAGCTCAATGGTTGACGATGCTAGCTGGCCAGTGGATGCTTAGAAAATGCTTGTCTTTGCTTCCCCTCCACCAACCAGGGATTAAAATCTTGTACTGCACTCAGCTTTTTATGTGGGTCCTGGGACTCTAAACTCAGGTGCCCATGCTTGTGGAACAAAGTCTTTACTCACTGAGACATCTCCTGAGCACAGTAATCCTGATTTTAAGAGCCCTTCAGGTGATGGGAGTGCCCTTCCAGTGATGGGAGTACCCTTTGGATGATGGGATTGCCCTTCAGGTGATGGGGGTGACCTTTGGGAGATGGAGGTGCAATGAGAGTGTGAGAACCACTGACCTCTACCATTGAACCTGAGCGACTTCTTTCTGAGATATATGTCAAAGATGAAAAGAGAAAACCATTGGCTTACCACTGGGTACTTGAATGGTTTTCAGGACATAGACTGGAACCAGGGATGTACAAACATGTTATATATCCCTAAATGATCAAACCATGAGATATCTTGGCTTTTGGTCATGATATCTTGTGGAAGTTATCTAGAAATTTCACATCTCTCCATTTGAGGATCACTTAATTGTATGTTTTGCCCATATTCTGCTTGAACTACTAGATATTTTGTATGAGTCTTTTGTGTCCTGGGGCAGCTAACTCCTCATTAGCTCACACTTTCCAACTAGATGGGTTGTATTACTGTGGGTTTTGAAGGGCAGATGATTTACATTCTGGTGAAGTCGAGTCAATCAGGATGTTATGTGTTATGTCTCTGCTGTTTCCTAGATCTTTTTCTCCTAGGGCTGTTGGCTTTGGGTGTTGCCTCAGCAACAACCTTTGTCTAAGTGTTTCCCTCTCTGTCTCTCAGTTGTGTTCTGTAGCTTCCATCTTTCCACTCACCTCATTCAGTGATTCAGCTCAGCCACTGGTATTGTGTGCTAATCTTTCATCTAATTTTCAAGAGTCCTGCTCGTTTTATGCTAACTTACTCTTGTGGGAGAAATGCTCTCACAACTATTTCCTGGGGATCTACAGCTCTTTAGCTTCTTCTTTTTTTCTAGTAACTATTTCCTCATAAATGAGTCACAGTAGGCATTTAGAAGTTTTCTCAAATGTTTCTTTCTTAGCTGTCAACTCACTTTTAAAATTACACTCTGTGTGTGTGTGTGTGTGTGTGTGTGTGTGTGTGTGTGCTCATGCACACATGCCTTAGAGCATGCGTAGAAGTCAGAGGACAACTTGTGAGAGCCAGTTCTGTCCTTTCACCATGTGGGTCCCAGTGAGGCTTGGCAACAGACACCTTTACCCACTGAGCCACCTCAGTGGGCCATCTGCTCACTTTTGAGTTTGCAATTCTACTCTCAGCCAAGACAGGCAGGCTATGGTCCATGGGTCAAAATCAGCACATCCACCACTTGCCCTTGGAGATGGATTTCTCAGGGCACACCAGGCCTCCCTTCCATTATGCCTTTCCTCTAGAGACTTAGCTACAGCTGCTTTTGTGTCTGCAGTGATGGAACTGAACAGTCCAACAAAGAACTAAACAAAGACAAACATACTTACTCTGACTCTTCACAGAAAACTATAGATTCTCTAAACAGAGCACATTTATTTTCATGGTACAATAGAAAAAGTTTCCATGGAAACTTTGCTTTATAGCTTACTTATTTACATGCTAGTGAAGAAAAGCTCTGAATACAGATAGTGTGTTGGGCAAAATTCTCTCATAAGCAGAATCTAAATATCCCCCACAGCCTTATATTTGAATTCTTATTCCCCAGCTACCGAGCTGTGGGTAAGAGTGAAACTCCTAGAAGCCAGGGCTTAGCTAGAGGAAATGAGTCACTGGGACAGTTCATAGAGGGTATATTATCTTTGCCCTCTTCCTGTATTCCTCTCTGCTTCCTGGCCCACAGTAATACAAACAGTTTCTGTCACACACTACTGATGACACATTGAGCTGTTCCACTATGCCTTTCCCAGCATGACAGATCAACAAACTGAAACTCTTTGAAACCATGGGCTCAAATAAATCTCTTCTCCCTTAAATTATTTCTGTCAAGTATTATGGCCACAGAGGTGGGTAAGTTAATAATAAAGATATCAAGGTGAATCTTTTAACTTCCAAATGAGGCGACTCAGTTTCTACCTGCTGGAAGTCATCTGAAACAGGCATGGGTTAAACTCTTTAGCCTCAAGAAAACACTGGAGATCCTTTTGTTAAAACTATTTCTTCAGAGAGCCATGTGATTCTAAATCATTCTGGGGAGGAAATGAGAATCTTCTTTCCTTCAGTCTGCTAGTACCAAGAGACTCGGGATTTCTCTTGCTCTCCTCTCCAACACTTCAGCCTTAGCAATCAATAAGGTAGAATTTTCTCTACAGAGAAAGAACTTGTGTTTTGAAAGTCATCCTTACGACTTTACCCTGAAAGTAAAGGCTCTGATTCATCCTTGATCCATGTTTACAGCAGTGAAGTGGAGACCTCTTCTCCCAGCTACTTGGAATGGAGACATGTCCAACTGACCATCCTAGAATCCATTTAGCATGAGTATTTGGCTATAAGCAAGGAGAGCAAACCCTATGGGCATTAGACTCTTGTGGAAGGAGGGCTACAATCCGGAGCCTTGGGTTCCAGGATTTCACCCAATAGATCTGGAGTGGAATTCAATACTCTTTAGTTTAAACAAATTCCCAGGTGCTACTGGCCCAGAAACTGTGGCTGCAGAACCTTACAGGGAAGATCAAATCTCACCTGTGGAATGTCTCATTTCTTTTTAGCTTTAGCTATATCTTTCCCAATCTTGCCTCCACTCCGAGTTCCATACTCCTGGACTTTACCAACATTGGTGCATTGATGGTGCTTACTTTGTTTGCTCTCTAACTGATTCAATTTTTTCCAAACTACTCTTTCTTATAACTTCTATGAAAAGGAGTGGGGAAAGACAGATATTTCATCTTCACTGAACTAAAATCTTTCTTTGTCATTTCTGCTTGAAGATGATGACTTCTCCTAGTCAACATTTACCTCCTGTATTTAAAGTGTTAACGGTCGCCCACTGCAATTTATTTTAGAGAATGGTAGTTTAACTTTGTTTTCTCCAAATAGCATCCACTTGCTCCATATCACTCATTCAATAATCACACCGTTCTCACTGATTTTCAATACCACCTTTAATTAACAGTTATTCAGTTTGGGGTTGATGTCTACGATACCAAATCCATTGCATTGAGCCTACTGCATCCTTCAGCAAAGTGCACTTTTTTTTTTCATTTTTTTTTTCAAGAACATTGATAAGTGCACTATTTTTGCTTCATCTCTTTAAGATCCCCTTGTTACATTCCCTTCTCTTCCTCTATCTTGGGTCTTTAAATAAAGATTTCATGAATCTGTCAGCACTTTTAAAAGCAAAAATATTACATCAATTTAGTCAAGGATTCTCATATATGGTTCTAACTTTTCTAGTATGCAGAGAGAGTCCATATACTCCTATACTGGCTGGCTTTATGTCAACTTGATACAAGCTAGAGCTATCTGAGAGGAGGGAGCCTAAATTGAGAAAATGTTTCTATAAGATCAGACTGTAGACAAGCCTATAGGACATTTTCTTAGTGATGGGGAAATTGCAGTTTGTTTGATGGCTCTGTGTATGAATATATAGAAACTGTGTTTTGGGAATTGGGGACTTCTATGAGCTCATGGGTATATGCACATTTATATGCAGGTTCATATATACATGTTCAGGTATAAATGTGTAGGCCAGAGATCAACACTGGATGTCTTCATCAATCCTTGTCCACATTTTTTTTTTGTGTGAGGCAGGGAGTCTCACTATACCTGGAGCTCACCAGGTCATCCGGACAGACTGGGCACTAAGCTCCAGGGATGCTCTTGTCTTACCCACATCCCAAGCACTAGGATTATAGGTGTGCACTGTTGTGTTCTTATTTTTATGTAGCTACTGAAGATATCTACTCAGGTCTACATGCTAGCTCAGCAATCACTTCACTGGCTGAGTTATCTTTCTAGACCTACTTAATAGCTCTCAACCTAAAATCTATAACAATAAGTTTGCATTATGCTGAATTTTTATAATAAAATGAAAAATGTTTAAACTCTCACAATATCAAAAATATAACACATATCTTAGTTGCCTGTCAGTAGCTGGGGACAGTGGGGAGCAGTGAGCACACAGTTAAGTGAATATTCCTCTTTTTGTGTTAGCCTTGGGTAGTGCACCAGTACCTGGGTGTTATCAGAATACTTGACAATATTCTTTAACATAATTAATGTCTCCAAATGATCTTTCCAGTTCAGGACTATTGTAGGGGTGGTTCTGATGCTAAGGTCCTGTTCCCCAGTTGGTTCTTGATCTATGATTAAAGAAGCCAATTGCTGGGCAGAAGGGATAGGTGGGACTTCTGGGTCCATGAAGGCAAGAGACAGATGCAAGGGAGGAGAGAGAGAGAGAGAGTTAGTTTGCCATGCTTCTGAGGGAGAAAAGGTGACCAACCAAGTGAGATCTTGAATGGAGTGTCCACACAGGCTGCTCCTACTGGCGGGCAGCTGGGAATGGTTTGCTGAGACTAGATCTAACTGAGCAACTAAAGGTTATGGTAGATAGAGAGGTGCGGAAATATATTACATAATATATATATATATATATATATATATATATATATATATATATATGTAATATATGTATATTATATATATGATAAAATTACCTATATGTCCCTAGAAGATTCCCTATTATATTCTCAACAGTCTCCAATATTCTCCAAGTTGGATCATAGCCCTTCCTTAGAAAAATTGCTGTTGAGATCTGTATGACTGGATGCAGTAGTGGGTCTCTCATCTGATCCTCTGAAGAGGTAGTTGTACCTCCTGCCCCAGTCTTGGCTCAGATACTGAAATCATTGTGCCTCACACACAGCTAGAGAGTCCAAAAAGCTTTATAACTTCCAAAAGGTCTCTGGAGCACCAGAAAAAGCCTGTCATCATGTCTACAATTGTTTAAAAGAGCAAGAGGAAGAAACTACTTTTTTTTTTTTTTTTTTTTTTTTTTTTTTTTTTTTTTTTTTTTTTTTTTTTATTACTGAAGAGCAGAGCTGGAGTTCTCAGAACAGGCAAGGACTTATGCAATGTAAATCTTCTTTCAGTACCATGGAGAGAGCACTCCGCCATCTTGCAAAGATGCAAAAGAGAAGGCTTTATCTTAAAACCAACAGCAGTCAAACATCAAAAAAAAAAAAAAAAAAAAAAAAAAAAAAATAGACTGAGGGTCATGGCAGTGATTCAGAGAGCAAAGACACCAGCTTCCAATCCTGATGACCAGGGCTTGATCCCTGAGACCCACATGCTGAAAGGACAAAAACAGGCTCTTGTAAATTGTGTTCTGACCTCCATATATACAAGCATGCACACACACACACACACACTCACAGACGCATGCATACTCAGGTAAATAAATGTAACTGGAAATTGAAAAACAGAGGCCAGAGAGAGATGGCTCAGTGCACTGACTGCTCTTGAGGAAAACCAAGGTTCAGTTGCCAGGTCACATATGGTGGATCACAATCACTGTAACTCCAGTTTCAGGGGATCTGATGTTCTCTTTTGGCCTCTGGGGACACTGCATGCACATGGTGAATATATACATACCTACAGGCAAAACATTCATACACATAAAAAAATCGATAACAAAAACATTGAGACAGAGAGAGAGAGAGAGAGAGAGAGAGAGAGAGAGAGAGACTACTTGTTATGCTTGCCAAAAGTGGCTGTTTATATTAATTAACAAAGATTAAATGCAATTTGGAAATTCTACTTACTCTTCAGGCACACTGGACATATTTCAAGTACATAATAGTTGTGCTTGGCAGGTATAAAGAACACTTCTACCATTCCAGAAAATACTACTAGACCATGCTGATATATGAA
The DNA here is from genome assembly GCF_011762505.2 of Arvicanthis niloticus. Lineage (NCBI taxonomy): Eukaryota > Metazoa > Chordata > Mammalia > Rodentia > Muridae > Arvicanthis > Arvicanthis niloticus. Next base: position 46,381,379 of record NC_047676.1, on the reverse strand, counting down.
ATTCAAATTTTAGTGCCTATAAATACAATGTTTTTGATTTTTTTATTGAATATTTTATTTATTTACATTTCAAATGTTATCTCCTTTCCCGGTTTCCCCTTCAGAAACCCCCTATTGCATCCTCCTTCCCCATGCTTTTATGAGGGTGCTCCCCCTACCACCCACCCACCCACTCCTGCGTCCCCACCCTGACTTTCCCCTACACTGAAGCATCAAGCCTTCCCAGGACCAAAAACCTCTCCTCCCATTGTTGTCCAACAAGGCCATACTCTGCTACATATGTGGCTGGAGCCATGGTTCTCTCCATGGTCTCTCTTTGGTTGATGGTTTAGCTCCTGAGAGCTCTAGGGGGTTTGATTGGTTGATACTGTTGTTCTTCCTATGGGTTGAAAACCCTTCAGCTCCTTCAGTCCTTTCTCTAACTCCTCCATTGGGAACCCTATCTGTGCTCAGTCCAGTGGTTGGCTGCGAGCATCTGCCTCTGTATTCGTCAGGCTCTGGCAAAAACCTCTCAGGAGACAGCTATATCAGGCTCCTGTCAGCAAGCACTTCTTGGCATCAGCAATAGTGTCTGGGTTTGGTGTCTGTATATAAGATGGATCCCCAGGTGGGGCAGTCTCTGGATGACCTTTCCTTCAGTCTCTGCTCCACACTTTGTCTCTGTATTTCCTCCCTTGAGTATTTTGTTCCCCCTTCTAAGAAAGACTGACGCATCCACACTTTGGTCTTCCTTCTTGAACTTTAAGTGGTCTGTGAATTGTATCTTGGGTATTCTGAGCTTTTGGGCTAATATCCACTTATCATACCATGTGTGTTCTTTTGTGACTATGTTACCTTACTCAGGATGATAGTTTCTAATTCCGTTCATTTGCCTAAGAATTTCATGAATTCATTGTTTGTAATAGCCGAGTAGTACTCTGTTTTGATCTTAGTCATGCTCACTTACATGTGTGTTGTGGTGTGTGCTGTGGTCATAGTGTATTTACACCACAGTGGTATGTATGAGTAGCTGGGAGGGAGACCCTATAATCAGAGAGTCTAAACTATGTGCAGTCTGATGTCTAAAAAAGCCTAATTGTTCTGGGTGTCAGTAATAGGATGACCCATCCATCAGATCCACTGGTTTGGGAAGTGATGGTAGAGTGCACCTTTTCCTGAGTCAGTTGTGTCCTTACCCGAGGCCAGACTTGAACATTTTGAAGAGATGCTGGGAAGGCAAAAACAGAATGGGATGCTGGAATGCCACCAGCAAGGTCCACCAGACCTGGCTGGAAACACACTAATGCTTAAACTCTGTGCATAAGTGAGCTCACAGGCTACAGAGTCTCTACTCACTAAACAAAGATCCTGACTTAGCCACAAAACTGGTTCTATTTTATGTTGGTGACCTCACTCAAGGCCCATGCCATCTCAGTCAATTTTGTATTCACCTAATTCCATTGCCACCCCTTGCATATTATACAAAATGTCATTTCAATTCTTTGTGTCACAACCTCCATTACCGTGTTCTCGTCTTCCTACTCTCCGTCTCTCTTCAGCAGCTCCCTGAAGTGAGCTCATTACTCTATTTCCTCTGCCTTGGTTACATGTCTTCCTTTTTATGTATATTTATGTGTGCATATGTGTTTATCTGTGTATGCGTGTATGTGTGTGTATGTGTGTATGTTGCATATGTGTAAGTGTCTATGTCTGTATATGTATGTGTGTGTGCCTTCATGAGTTTATGTATACCATCTGTGTACAGTGCCTGCAGATGCCAGAAGTCATTGGATTCCCTGGAACTGGAGTCACAGGTGTCTGTGAGCTGCCTAATGTGCGTGCTTGCAACAGAATCCAGGAACTCTACAAGAGCCTTAAGCACTCTTAACTGCTGAGCCATCTCTCCAGCTTCAAATTTCTTACTTTAAAAAGGTTCCTGCCTAATTAACTTTGGTTGGATAATTAAGAAACCCAGTTAAGATATAGATTTTTTTAATTACAAATTATTGGCCTTTTAAACTATATAAATTTAATCACTATCTACTCATTAATTGACCCCCCCTTAGAATAAAACATATTCTAAGGTATACATGGGAACAGATTTAGTACACGTTATTACAACATACATTTTAAAATGAACCTTGCTTTTTAGAGTACGTTTGACAGTGCAATTGAGCATATTTCTGCCCTCAAATCTATAACCACCCCAGTTATCACCTCTCCACACACACCTGAATGGTACAGTTTTGAGAAATGATGAACCTTTATTAATTATCATAATCATCTGGGGTCCACACTTTGCACGGGTGTCTAGTCTTGGTGTTACATGTGCTCTTAGTTTGAGAAAAAACATTGGCTGCCATGTATCCACCATTATAATACTTTGAGAATAGCTTAATGAAGCTGTTCTTGATTTATCTGTCCATCTATTCTCTAAGCTTGGGCAGTCATTGATTGGCTTAGTTTCTGTGATAATTTTATTTGTCAGTGTAACTGAATGCAGAACCCTCTGGGAAATGGGCATCTGGACATATCTTCCAGAGCATTAGCTTGGAATGTTATCTTGATTTTATTAATTAAGGTGGGAAGATCCATGCATTACAGGTAACACTATTTCCCAGCTGAGACTGTGGACCGTATGAGCAAAGACAGCTGAGCAGAAGTATGTGTTCAGTATTCATTGCTCTCTACTTCCTGACTGTGGACACAATAGGACTCACTCCATGTTCCTGCTACCATGACTTCCATGGATGATGGGCTGTACCCCGGAACTGTGAGCCAAAACAAAGCCTTTCTCTCTTAAGCTGCTTTTGTCAAAGTATTTTATCACAGCAACAGGAAAAGTAACAAAGACTCTGTCTCCATGATTTTGTCTTCCCCAGAATGACAGACAGCTGGAATCTTTTAAGATTGGCTTTCTGCCTAATAATAGGCATTCAAGCTCCCTCCGTGTCTTTTCATGGCTTGACAGCTCATTTCTTTTTAGTGCTGAAAAATATTTTACCCTGGATGGATGAGTACCACAGTGTATTTATCTGTTCAGCCATTGAAGGACATCTTTGTTGCTTCTGAATCTCAGCAATTATGAACAAAACTGCTATAAATATTCATGGGTAGGTTTTTGAATGAACATGTTTTTAGTTCATCCAGGTAGCTATCTGAGGTTTTGTTACTGGATTGTGTGATGAGTATGTTCAGATTCATTTGATTTTTGATGGATTTTATTTTAATTCTCTCTCTCTCTCTCTCTCTCTCTCTCTCCCTCCCTCCTCTCTTCCTTTCTTTTTTGAGTCAAGGTCTTACTATACAGCTCAAGCTGACTTTCAACTTACAATGTAGCCCAGGATGGCCTTGAACTTAGGATTCTCCTTGTACCTCTCAAGTGCTTGATTTACAGGCATTTGCCAACATGCCTGCATAAAATACAGTTTGTTTAGCTTTTTACCAAGCTGCCTTTCAAAGTAGGTGTGTCAGTTTGCCATCTATACCTATGCTGACGTTGTTTTAGAGATTATAGTATAACTACATCATTTTCCCCCTTTCCTTCCCTCCCTCCAAACCCATATACCCACTTTGATCTCTTTCAAACTCATGTTCTCCTTTTCATTAAATTTGTGTTGTGTGCACACACAAACATACACACACACCTCAGTCTAAATAATCCTTAAGCATATGATACATATGATAGTCAACATCTACTTAAATACTAGCTTTTTGTATTTCTGTATATAGATTCCATTTCTCAGGCACTTCATCCACCTTATTTTGAGACATAGCCCTTTATTTTTGTCTGGAGCTCACATAGCAAGCTAGGCTGGCCAGTTAGCAAGCCTCTTTTGTCTCCTCTTCCCCAGTGCAGGGATTACAAATTCCCACAACACCAGGCTTCTGCACTTGGGTTCTGAGAACTGACCTCATATCCTTTTGCTAGTAAGGCAAACACATTACCCACTAAACCATCTCCCTAGACCCCACTCTTAAATTTAAGTGTTCTTTGTATATTTTAGACAATCCTTTTTCAGCTAGCAAAAATTATAATATTAATGAAGTACAGATCAACAATTATTTATTTCATGTATTATACCTTTGATTGTCATAGGTCATAATAGAGTTCCTCTTCATTTTCTTCTAGGAAGTTTCTGGTTTATGCCTCACCTTTAGGGTCTTGGTTCTTTGGGGGTTTATTGTTTTGTTTTGTTTCAGTTAATTTTTGTGAAAGATCTAAGGTCTGTGTCTAGATTTACTGTTTTACATGTTTTTCAAGATTGAAATAGAAGATACCAGAATTGAGTCAAATCAGCCCCCCATCTTTGTCTCCTTCAATATTCTGTCAGCTATTCTAGATCTACTGTGTTTCATACCAACTTTAGATTCAGTTTGTCAACAGCTACAAAATAACTTTTGGGAAAATTTTATTGGGATTTTTTGAATTTACAAATCAAATTGAGAAGAACTGATGTCTTTGTAATACTAAATATTTCTATTAATAAACATGGACTATTTCTCAATTTATTTAGTTTTTCATTTACCTCTTCCTTCATAGTTTTTCACTTTCATCATATATAAGTATATATAATATATAAATATATAATGTACATTATCCTACTCATTTTGTTAACTTAAAATTTATATTTTAATTTACTGAGTGCTAATGTAAATGATAGCATATTTCACATTTATTTGGTTGCGGCTATACTATGTAGAAATCATCTTAATTTTTGTATTAGTTATACATACTGCTATAATTTACTATTTCTAGAAGCCTTGGCAATTCCTTTGGGATTTCTGCATAATAAGCACAACATCTTTGGACAAATATAGTTTTACTTCATTTTGCCATTTAATAAGCCTTTTATTTTTTCTTCTTATTGTATTAGCTTGGACTTCTGATACAATATTGAAAAAAAAGTGTTGAGGGGGATATCTTGCCTTTTCCTAATCTTTGTGGGAAAGCTTAAGTTTTTCAACAATAAATATGATATGAGTTTCAGGGGTTGGTAACAGTGTAGATATACCCCATTAGATCGAATATGGAGGTCCACAGAGGCCATTGTGTGAAGTCTGGATTCTGTGGGAGACCCCAAAATGCTGGAGTTGCTATAGCCACAGTATACCTGCCAAGTATAGCTGCACATAAGGAATGAAACCAGCCCAAGAAATAAAAATGTGTGACAGTTAGTAAATCTGAAGGGGAAGTCATCTAAGTCCTTGGACACTGGATATAAGACTACAGGATTGGAGTTTGTCCTGCTGGGTTTTCTTATTATTCTCCTTTTCCTTCCTTTTGGAATGTTAATGTATATTTTATGCCATTTTTGTTGGACATATGTAACTTGGTCCTGATTTTATAGGTGATTACAGTTGAGAGTTCCGTTGAGTCTCAGGAGAGCCTTTGGACTTTTAAATTGAATTGAGTCTATGAAAAACTATGGGGCCTTTTGAAGTTTGACTAAATATATATTTTGCATTGATATGGTTGCAAACCTATGTGGGCTAGGGAATGGAATGTGATGGACGTAATAAGAATAATCTTCTTTATAGGCTCTTATATTTGAATTCTTGGTCTCCACTTGGTAGAGTATCTGGGAAGGATTAGCAGGTATTACCTTGGAGGAGATGTGTCTCTGGGGATGGGTTTGGAGGTTTCAAGAGCTCACACCTCTCTTAGGTTTCTCTGCGTCCTTTATGATTAGGATGTAAACTCTCAACTACTTCATAACCATGCCTGCCTGCTGCTATGCTCCCTGCTGTGAAGATCATGGATTGTAAGCCTGTGAAACTGTAAGCCCCCAATAAACTCATCTATTTTTTGTTCGTGGTCTCTTTAGTGCAGTAGAAAAGGTACATTCAGAGGATCTACTTGTGTGCTTTTCGACAAATTATGTCTTTTAAGCATTGTTACATTTCACCCAGGTCATGAAGTTTGTGAGCCAAGTTGTTCAGAGCAACCTTTTATTATCCTTTTGATGTCAGATGTCTGTAATTATGTCCTCTTTTATGTTTCTGACACTTCTAATTTACAACCTGACTTTTTCTTCTGGTTTAGCCTATCTAAAGGCTTATCAATTTTATTGAATTTTTCAAAGAAGCAACTTATAGTTTAATTGATTGCCTACAATTGATTTTCTACTTTTAACATTACTTATTTCTGAACTAATTTTTATTGTTTCTTTTCTATTTACTTTGCACTTAGATTTCCCTCTTTTAGTTTTCTAAGGTGGAAGCTTAAATGGTTGATTTTTATGTATTTCTTTTAGTATGTATTGATTGCTGTAAACTTCCCTGCTTTTCCTGAACTCCATAAATTTTGATGTTATGTTCTCATTTTCATTCAGTTCAATTTTTAAAAATTTCTTTTAAATTCTTCTTTGACCCGTTTGTTATTTAGAAGTGTGTTGACTAATCTGTACATTTGAATTTCCAGTTATCTTTCTGCTATTGATTTTGTTTATGTTTAGTTTTGTTGTGTTCTGAGAGTAGATATTGTATGATTTGTAGTCTTTAAGCTTTTGAAGCTATGGCTTTTGGCCCAGAATGTACTCTACTGTCATTGGATAAAGTGGTCTGTGAATGTCTGTTTTCACTAATGGTTGAGGAGATTGAACGTGTTTTCATGTATTTTCTGACATTTCTATTTCTTCCTCCAAGAACTAGTCATCCCATTAGCCCATAGATAACCCTCTCTCCCTCCCTCTCTCTCCCTCTCTCTGTCTCTCTCTGTCTCTCTCTGTCTCTCTCTCTCTCTCTCTCTCTCTCTGTCTCTCTCTGTCTCTCTCTCTCTCTCTCTCTCTCTCTCCAGATCTTTGTATATCCTAAGCATTAATCATTTTTCTGATGCATAGCTGGTTACAATTCTTTTCCCCCATCTTATAGGCTGACTTTTCACTTTTTGTTCTAGAAGCTTTCAAATTTCATGATATCTCATTTGTCTGTTATTTAGATTATTTAATGTGCTATTGGAGTCCTTAAATCTTTTTCTGTTTTCACTTAGCATTTTTATTAATCTAAACATCAAGATCTTTGATCCATTTTGGCTGATTTTTGTGTCGGGTGAGAGATGTTGATCTAGTTCCATTCTTATCTATGAAACATACTTTCCCTAGCAATATCTGTTAACAATGCCTTCTTTTATTTTCCCAACCTATGTTTTGAAAGCTTTGCCAGATATTAGGTGGCTGTAACTGTATGGGCTTATTTGGGGGTCCTCTATTTTATTCCATTGCTCTACATATTTGTTTGGGTATTAGTAACCTGCTGTTTTTGTAACTATACTCTATAATATAATTTGAGATGTTCTTTTTGGTCAGGATTGGTCTTTCATGTTTCAGTAAAGATTTTAGAGGTTTTTTTTTTTTCCTGTTCTGTAAAGAACATTATTGGATTTTTGATGGAGAGTGCATTTATTCTATAGATCACTTTCAGTAATGTAGCCATTTTCTCAGTCTTAATTCTGTTATTCCATGAGTGTATCAGGTCTTTCTGTTTTCTGTTTCCTTTTCATTTAATTCTCCAATGTCTTAAACATTTCACTGTGAAAGTTTTCCATGTCTTTGGCTACATTAGTTACTAGATTGTTTATTTTGTTTCTGAAGTGATTGTGAATGATATTTTCCCCAGGATTTCTTTCCAGTTTCTATTTTTAACATTTATTTGTTTATTTGAGGCACGCACATGTTACACACTCCAGATGTGGAGGTCAGAAGAATAATTGTGAGAGTCAGTTCTCTCCTTCCATGTGTGCATTTCAGTAATCAAACATGTGTGATTTTTTTTTCCAGTAAGCCCCTCATCAGACCTTTTGGTTGGTTCTTTACTGGCATTCAGGAAAGATATCTACGCAGTGAATTTTATACCCTGCTACTTTGCTGAAATATTCTCAGGTCTAAGAATTTTCTGATGGATTCTTCAGGGTCTTTTAAGTACAGGAACATATGGTCTGCAAATAGAGATAAATTAATTTCTTCTTTTCATATTTGTATACCTATCTACATTCATTCACTTCTTTCTTTTCTTCCTTTCTTTTCTCTTTCTTCATTCCTTCCTTTATTTTCTTTCTTTCTCACTTTCTTTCTTTCTTTCTTTCTTTCTTTCTTTTCTTCCTTTCTTTCCTTTCTCTCTCTTTGTCTCTTTCTTTCTTTCTTTCTTTCTTTCTTTCTTTCTTTCTTTCTTTCTTTCTTTCATTTTCACCTTGTTGCTCCAGATAAGACGTTAAGCACTCTTCTGGGTAAGTGGAGAAATGAGCACTTTTGTCTGATTTTACATTCTAGAGGAAATGCTGTTTAGCCATTTAGTGTGACTTTACTATGTGTTTGTGTCTCTTACCTTTATAATGTTGTTCATGTTCTCTTTAGTTGTAGTTTCTTTAAAATGTTTGTAAAGGGGTGTTGAACTTTGCCGAAGACCTTTTTTTTTTTTGTATAAATTACTATGCAATTTCTATACTGAAGTTTATTTATGTGCTGAGTTATACTTCTTGATTTATATTTGTTTAACAGACTTTGTATGCCCAGAATAAAGCCAACTTGGTCATGGTATATGATCATCTTAAAGTAGTCTCAAGTTCTATTTGCAAGAATTTTATTGGCAATTATGCCTACATTTATCAGAGAAATTGATCTGTAGTCTCTCTTGTTTGTCGTGTCTTTATCCAGTTTGTGTATCAGGATAATGATCACTTTGTATAAAGAATTCTTCTCTTCATAAAATGTTTCTTCTCAGGGCTGGAGAGATGGTTTAGTGGTTAAGAGCACTTGGCTGTGAGGTTTCTGTCTGCTCCAGGATCTGATCCTGTGCCACAGTGCCCGGAGCTGATCCTATGCCACACAGCACTCCATACCCAAATACCACCTAGAGATAGCTGATCTCCCAGGACTGCTGACACACCTGTGAGCACAGGTAAGGCCACCACTTCTGCTCAAATTCCTGGCCCAAGAGGGACCTTCCCAGAGCCATCAGGGCACAGGAAACAAGGAACAGCTGGGGACAAGATCCTTCCGGTTTCTGTCTGCACCCCGGAGTTGACCCTGTGCCACAGCTCTCCATACCCAAATTCCTCCCTGAGAGAACTGGTCTCCCAGGAGTACTGACGCACAGGCTTGCAGGAGGGACAAGCCACAGTCAGAGTCAGCAAGACCAGCTAACATCAGAGATAGCCAGATGGTAAGAGGTAACAGCAAGAGCACTGGCTGGGCTTCCAGAAGTACTGAGTTCAATTACCAGTAACCACATAGTAGCTCATGACCATCTGTAATGGAATCTGATGTCCTCTTCTGGTTTGTCTGAAGACAGAGGCAGTGAACTTACATATATAAAATAAATAAATCTTAAAAAAAAATTCTAAAAAAATGGTTCTTCTCTTTCTACTTCATGGCACAGTTTGGGGAGCCCTGGATCATCTTCCATTGTCTAGTAGGATTTGGGTTTTTCGTGCTTGCAGGCTTCTCAGCACTATTTCCATCTTGTCGGTTGTTATGGAATTTTTTTAAAGTTGTTTATGTTTTCTTGACTTGATTTAGTAGGTCATGTCTACAACTTTGTCCACTTTCCCTAGACATTCCCGGGTTTTAGGAATATAAGTTCTCAAAATAATCCCTAGTGAATCTCTTCCTTCGGAATGGCTAATAACCTCCGTGTTTCATCTCTAATTTTATTAATCTGGGTCTTCCCTTTTGGTGGATTTGGCTAGGAGGGTTGCCCATCTTGTTTATATAAGTCATTGATTTATTTTGTGTATTGTGTTTTTAGTCCACATTTCATTGGCATCTTTTCTGATCTTTATTGTTTATCACCATCCACTGTGTTGAGCTTTGTGTTGTTCTTGTGCTGAGAACCTTGAGCTGCAGCATTACATTACTTATTTGAGCTTTTTCTGATTCTTTTAAAGGTGAGTTTGTATGGCTTACATTTTCCTCTTTGAGCTATTGTATCCCAGAGGTTCTTATAAGCTGTGCTTTCATTTTAATTTAATTCTAGAAGCAATTTGATTTCTTGTCTGATTTTTTTTCACTCACTGGTCTTTCAAGAGTGTCTTGTTCAATTTTTATGTATTTGTACTTTTGTAGCTTTTCTTGCCAATGATTTCTACCTTTACTGCACTGTGATTTAATAAGAGACAAAAGATCATTTCAATTCCTCTGTATTTGGCAAGGCTTAATTTGAGGCCTAGATATAGTCCCACATTAAGCTCTATAGGCTGCTAAGAAGATCTTATATTCTTTTTCTGTGAGACAGAATACTCACTTTATCTACAGTTCAGTTGAAATCTAAAGATTCTTTGTTAATTTTTAGTTTGGGTAGCATATGAAGATAAGAGTGGTATATTAAAGTAATGTATCTAAAATTTTATGTTCATTTGTGTTTGTTTTATGAAATTGGGAACCCCCGTGTTTGATGCATATATGTTTAAATTTTTTATATGTTCTGGATGTACCATTCCTTTCAGTAATATGAAATTAATCTCATCTGACTATTTTTGGTTTGAATTGAACTTTATCAGAAAGAAGAATCACTTTGCAAGCTTGTTTTCAATTTCTATTCATTTAATAGGTTGTTTTCAATCATTTGACTGTGTTTTAATTATTTGGGTGTGTTTGCGCAGTAAGAATGATTTTAGAAGACAACAAATATTTGGTTCTAGTTTTGTTTAGTTTGTTACTCTATGTCTTTTATTGATGAGTCAAATATATTTATATTTAATGTTCTTACTGGGAGATGTTTACTAATTACTGTAATGTTTTTGTTTCTTTTCTCTTCAGTTGAATAATTGTTATTTATTTTATCACCTGTTGCTATCAGAAATTTACCCATTTACTGTGTTGGATGTAGAAGATTTCTTCTTACACCTCCTTTGTTCAGTCATTCCTCTCATAAATTTTATTTTTTTTCTTGTGTTATAGAGATTGAGATTACCCTTTATCTTCCTCTATCCATGGTATTCATATAAGGATCTTCTGCAGAACTGCTGGCTTGGTGAGCATGAACTACCTTAATTTGTGCTTATCTTGAAATGTATTTATTAATGTTAAAAGATGACTTTGTCACTTAAGCTGACAATGTTCCCCACAAGAATGACTAACAGAGTTCCAGTGTCAGACATGAAAAACTTCAAAAGGTTGGTCAGGGTAGTCCACGTGATTCCCAAAACTATATAAACTGTCTCTGTAGCTCTTGTTGCCTTTCATTTGTTAAGTGTGGGTCCATGTTGCCGAAGACACCACACATTTAGAACACATGACTTGGATGATTGGATCTGACCTGAAAACCTCTTTACTGTGATCCAGCTTCCGTGGTTTTAGAAAATACTGTACAAGCTGACAAGGGAGGGAAAAAACTAAACAGACTTACCTAGCTCTAACACCCATGAACTATGACAATTGCCGGCATGGCAAGGTAGGCATAAAGGTGCAAGAAGTGGTACCCACATGTGAGTGGCAACCAACAGCCCTCTAATTGGAATTAGGGCTCACTCAACAGACGGGAAACCATTCTTAGTACTGGGAATCTAGACAGCTTCCTGAGAAGTAAGAAGAAAACCAGTAAGCAACATTTCTATATCGTTTCTGCTTTAGTACCTACCTCCAGGCTACTTGCCTCCCCTTAATGACTGACTATAGCCTAAAATGTGAGATAAACCTTTTCTCTCCTAACCTGCTGTTGGCTGGTAGGAGTCTTGTCACACCAACAAAGAAGCAAACTAGCACAATGTATTTCATCAACCTGTTCTCAACCCCTGATGGTTATTCTTCTGCTTGATTCAGTGTCTCGATTGATGCTTTCCACTTCTTTTTAAAAATTGTCATTCATTGAGTTTTTTCATTTTCAACATTGTTCCATTGTTTTCCAGTGACCTTCAGGTCATTCATCATTTTTACCAAAACTCTTTTTAAATCTTACATTTTTCCCATTTTACTATCTTTGAATTCAGTAGTTGAAGAGTTCTTATCGCTTGGGGAAGACATATTGTCTTACTTTTTCATTGTCTTGTTGTCAGTGTTGTGACTTGTGAATTCTCTGGGTTGAATATCTCTTCTCTTTTTTCCTCTTTTTTCTTCTTGGAGGAGGGGTCTTCTTACTGAGGGTCCCTCTCTTGAAGGCTCCATTCCCATTAGCTCCATTACAAAATAAACTGCTTTTGGAGATGATATCTGCAACAACCACTGTGCTCTGCCTCCTCTGTGAGCCTTTCCACGTTGTGCTGTATGCTCTAGTATAATATTAATGTGAGGTCATGAGGACAAACAAGAAAGAAAGGGTAAGTCTTGAAGTGATGTGTTTATGTATCAGGTTGATAAGTGGTGGACTTTTGACAACGATTGGTAGAGAAGAGCCTAGGTCACTGTGAGTGCTGCCCTTGGGCAGGTAGTTCTGTGTGTTACACATCTTTTTTTTTTTCCTCTGCTCTTTCCATCTGCATATCTCTATTTGAAATAAAGTATATATTTTTTTTATTCTGACTTCCTCCTTTAGCTCACACTGAGGCAGACTCTGATCCTCCATCTTACACACAACTCAGTTTCCCTCTAAAAGCCACCCCCCCCCGTGTGTGTGTGTGTGTGTGTGTGTGTGTGTGTGTGTGTATTTCAAGTCTTGATCCTGGCACCATTTTTGTTTATTTGAGTAAGACTTTTTTTTTTCTTTTTTAAAAGTATTTTCTTTGTACTCTCTCTCTTTCTCTTTCTTGTGTGTGTGTGTGTGTGTGTGTGTGTGCACAATTGTGAAAGTACCACAGACAGTGGAATAGGGCAGAGTCTCTGGATCTGCATGTGCAGGTTGTTGTAAGCCACTAAATATAGGTGCTCGGAGCCAAATTTGACTCTTCTATAACACTATATGTGTTCTAAATCGACTGAGCCATTTCTCCAAACTTCGCCCCTTTAACTCTTTTTTTTTTTTTTTTTTTTCCGAGACAGGGTTTCTCTGTGTAGTCCTGGCTGTCCTGGAACTCACTCTGTAGGCCAGGCTGGCCCCTTTAACTCTTGAAGGACAATTTTACACAGCATAGTATTAAGATAGTGGGACATATTTCTGTCAGAACCTTTAATATTTTATTATTCTCTTTTTTTGTGTGTATGGTTTCTAAGAATTCAGATGAAATTCTTATTTTTAGTAATGTCTTTTTTTCTTCCATTGTGTTCTTTCAGGATTTTTCGCCCTATTGTATTTTCTGTGGTTCAGAAGAGATATGCCATGAACATTTTTCTTATATTTATCCTGCTTAGTGTTTTTGGATATTTTCCAGTTATCACTTAATATCCCATATTAATTTAGGGAAAATTCTCCACCACACTTCAAAGTATTTCCTCTGCTCCTTTTTGTCTTTCTTCTCTTTCTGTTGTTTCATGTATTCTGTTGTACCATTTAAAACTATGTTTATAGAAATTTAAAAACTATTAGAAGTCTCATTTTTTTCACAAGTTTCTACTGTAAAATTTTCAAGCTCAGTGACTTAGCCAAGCCTGGTTTACCCATATATCCTCCAGGAACCTTGCTTATTTCTTCCACAGTGGTTTTGATTTCTAGTCCTTTCCTCTCTTCCCTTCACTTAGAATTTTACCTCCACCTAGTTTGCTCATCTCATCTTTCCTAGTACCTACTCTGTTTGCTACAGCCCCTTGCATATTAATCATAGCTATTTTAAAACTCCAAGTCTGATGATGTCAACATCCCTAGCACATCAGACTCCAATTCTGTTTGCCTCCTCTTCAAGTTCCTCTCTGTTTGTTTATTGTGTCTCGTTACGTGTTTGTATGACTTGCATTTTCCTCTTTGATATCTAGATGTAACATGTTGGGGGAAATCTGCTGTGCGTAGGCCTTTGGCAATGGGGTAGTAGATGTTGAAGAGACAAGTGTTTTGTCCTACGGTTTAGGTATTGCTCTTTTAGTCTATAGTAGAATATGGATTCCTATAGTTTAGGTTTTGATCCGTTAACAAGGGTGTGCCCCTGGACTCTGAACTTCACAATTACAGCTCAGTCTCTCTAGTGCACACCACTTAGGCATTGCTAAAAGATGCTGGATTCTTTTCCTTCTTTGGTTCATTGGTTTATTTGCTTGTTTGTTTTGAGGCTAAGTCTCTCAAATACCAAGCTAACCTTGAGCTATCTGTGTAACCGAGGATGACCTCGAATTCCTGACCCTCCTGCTTCCACTTTTTAAGCAGCGGCATTATAGGTGTGTGCCTCCATGCCTAGATAAGGCAGTGCAAACCTTTGTTCACAGTAGGCAAGCTCAGTCCATTGGGCTTTTAAAAAAGTCAATAGTTTAGTTCTGGTGAATTTCTCCTGAGGGTAGACCTTGGTAAGAAGAACAAAACACTACAACATGTTTCAAAAAAGAGCCTTGTCCTCTCTCACTGCTGAACTCTGACAGGACCTTTCACTGATACTCACTATGAGAACCAGATGCAGCTGGCTTTAAGAGATACAGCTCATACAGTCATGGTGTCCTCTGATGACTTGGTTTCTTTGGAGGGTTTTCTTTGTTTATTTGTTCATTTGTTTCATTTTGTTTCTTGTTTTCGAGACAAGGTTTCTCTGTGTAGCCCTGGCTGTTCTGAATTCACTCAGTAGACCAGGCTGCCCTCCAAACTCATAGATCTGCCAGCCTCTGCCTCCTCAGTGCTGGGATTAAAGGCATGTGCCACCAGGCTCAACTTCCCTTCGGGTTTTTAAAGATAAGATGTGTACACATAATCCCTTCAGTAACTTGTCATTTCCAGTTTAGATTTTCTGGTGCACAGTTTCATGAAGAGGTCTGTCTGCTGATCTATCGCTCTGGTTTGGGGGTGGGAGGCAATAGTTTGCTTTCACTTCTCTTAGAAACATGTATTGATCTTTCAATTGCCTCTGCTGTTGCCTTGATGTTCACATGGAATAAAGTTGTCCAAACTTCGTACACACCAAATCGGAAGCCTAAAGTCCTATAAAAACTTCTCATCTGCTTAAGGTGCTATGGCTGTGGGTTAGGAGTACAGGCCATAAATGAGTCACACTGAGTGAAATTCTTTTTAAAATGGATCTCTTCTCTGGAGAATTCGAGATGAGTCTGGTTCTAAAATGCTTTAGCTTTCTTCTTCTTCTCCTCCTCCTTCTCCCAGTGGGTTTATTTAAATGGAATTTCACACCAACTCAAATAGGCAGACTTTGAACATGCTTTGGATTTGAAACATTGGCTCTCACTGCACACATGCTGTAACACCATACCCTTATTCCTGTGGGTTGTCTGTGAATGATGCTTGTGGATATTAAGTAAATATGAAATGGGGTAGGGCCGAGCTATCTAAAATCAGAAGGGGGTGTCAAGTGAGATTAGGTTAAATTGACTAGAATTGGGGTGAGCTGCTGTGAGATTGATGACGTAACGGCCTAGTAGAAGCTCACAAGTGGCTCTGGTTGCTAATTGGTTTGGAATAGAGCAAACTGTGGATTTTGAAATTTGTGTTGCCCCCAAAGCCATTATCGTCTTAAAAACAAAAGCAAGAATGGGCTTTAATGAAAGCGCTAATAGCTTTTGGCAGAAATGGGATCTAAAACACACGCAACCCTACTGAAAGAGCCTTCTGCTGAGGCAAGGGCACCCACAGGTGCTTCCACTGGAAATACTGATGGGCATCACCAGGGCAGGGAGGCAGCCAAGTTCCCTGAGGAATGGACCGTGAGGGCCAAATGGGAATGCATTTCAGAAGAGAGGAAAGAATGTCAGAGGCATGATTTTGAATGTTTGGCTTTTCTTCCTGCTTCTCCTAGTTCCTGAGAACAAACCTCAGGTGAGTAATAGGCCAGTAACAGGCACAACATGGCAGCCACTTCCACAGGACATTCCAGCCATCTTGGGGTACACCTGCCGGCTACACCAACTCCTCCAGCCAGGCTCAAGAGAGCTCCTGCAGCTGCTTCCATTTCTACATCCTCAGTCATGACCAAGTTAAGTCTCTAGTCTCCTTAGCACCATTGAAATGGAAGAGGTCAAGTTGGAATTGGTTCCTCCACCTTCTACCTGAATAAATTTCATTTGGAAGAGGAGACAAGGAGAAAGGGTCTGAGACCCTGGTTATCAGCTGAGCATAACATGCTCATACAATCCTTACTTCACACATCTGAGTCCCTGTTCTTTGCAGGATTTCCTTTGAAGCTCTTTGAAGACAAAAGAAACCTTCTATCCTTTGCCCAGGAAAGTTCCACATGCAAAGTGGTCTTTTCAAGTGAGGTTTTAATCACCCCAGAAACAAGTATACCCCGTGGTTTCTGGCATGTGGCTAGCATACACAGGCCATCCATTTTTTAAAATTTGAAGATCTTATTTTTCAGTGCATGAAGATTATGTGTCGGGAGACCCCAGAAGAGAAGGGTTGTGCTGATAACCATATTAAAATCATAAAAACACCATTATGCCTTTCAAAGTAGAGTCAGGTTTAGTTCATCAGAATTGGTTTGCAAGATTCCATTTGTTTTCCATGTTTAAAATAGTGTCAGGTTGACAAGTCTTTTGTTCTTACAGTATCAGAGTGGCTTCTATTCTAATCTGTGAGATACTGGAACAATACAGATAAGCTAAACGTGGTTTAATCAATTCTGACTCCTCTGATCTGACTGATATTTTCGCAAGGATTTTGATTAATCAGAAATGTATAGAATATTCATGCCCCATCTCCCAGTTATGACAGGTGCAGACTTTGTTTTCTTATGTTCAGAACGCTGCCATGATTCAAAGTGTCCCTTTCATCTGACATACCACTAATTGAAGGATTTCTTTTGTGAAATAACCGAATAGCCTACTGGCTTTGTATTCTTTGAAATGGAAAATGTAGTTTAGAGAAAGCTTCTGCAAACTGTTAGAAGGCTAAACACATTCATAGTGATGTAATTCGCATCCTCTTTCAACTTAGGAAAATTCTGGAGGTTTTATTGACTCGATAACAAGAACAATAGGAAAGCATAAAGGATGAAAATCAGTGTGGATGGTGCAATGTATTTACCTTTGAGGGGAATAGGTTTTTCTGTTCTTCATCTAGACCTATTATGACAAATCGGTAGAAATCCTATCAAGGACAAGACTGACATGTAGAAGGACCGAATGCAGCCTAGCCTCAAACACACATCAGCTTTATGATGTCACTCTCACAGAAAAACAGAGGGACTTCTTACATCAGCCAGAGAAGCATGAACTGGAAGAACATTGCTCTTAGCTTCATGAGAACGCAACAAGCAACAATGACAACATACAACACATACACACACACACACACACACACGCACACGCACACGCACACGCACACGCACACACACACACAATCCACAGCTGTTATTTGTCCTATTAGAGATCCATTAGAGATGACAGAGTTTGTTTGCATAAGTATTGGAATTCCAAACATTTTCCTGCCTAGACAGATGAAGCTGAATGTTGATAAGGTCTTACCTAGAAGCTGGAGAGATGGTTCAGTGCTTGCAAGTGCTCTTAACCTCTTGCAGAGAATCCAAGTTTGGTTCCAAGAACCCCTATTGAGCACTCAGAGCTGCTTATAACCCCAGTTCCAGGGGATCTGATGCTATCTTCTGGTTTCCTTAGATACCTCACACACACAGTACATATACATATACTCACTCATGTGCATACATACACACACAGAGAGAATAAATAAATACTTTAAAAAAAGAATTTACCTAAAATCATTAACAAAATGGTAGAAAGGAACCCTTAGTATAGGTGATAATGTATATAATATAGAAATATAGAACCTCTTAAATTTCACATACCTGTATATTCCTTCCCGTTAACCTCACCATGTGTTCTCACATACAGAAATCATGTTGGGTTTTGAGAAAGTATCCACCAAAGGCTGTGTTTTCAGGAGCTGAGTTGTAGGACTATGGGAAAGTGGAGCTTTCCATCAGCTTGAGGCCTTCCCACTACCTCTCCCAAGAACAAAAGTCTTCAACTTATCAAAGAAGGACAGCAAGCACTATTACCCTCAGATGCTGTGAAAACCCATTGCAGCAAGGAAAAAACAGGGAATGGGGGAAGATTATAGGCTCTCCAGTTATAAATTAACCAGGGCTACATAGTGAGATGCAGGCTACATAGTTAAGAACATCTCTATCTCTGTCTCTATATCTATCTCTGTTTCTGTCTCTATCTATCTATCTCTATCTATCTATCATCTATTTACTTATATCTATATCATATCTATTTCCATATATATCTACCTATGTATCTATGTATCTATCTATCTCTATACCCATATCTTCTATATCATTTATATCTATCAGTTATATTTATATCTTTATCACTGATATATGTTAAAGTCCAAAAAAGCCAAAAATGTGCATATACTTCCCTATATAACCACATTACAGCTAAAATGCTAAAATCCAAAATGATGGAAAGATCTAAAAGTAGATGGGAGAAAAAAAATAACATTACATAGTGACAAAGACATAAATTACACCAGATTAATTTTGGAAATTATAAAACATATTTTATTAGAATAATAACTCAAAGAACAAGAAAATAGTAGCCCAAATGCTATCCTTGGAGAAATATCTTTAAAGAATGAAGAAAAATAAATATTTTTTAATAATAAGAAAAAAATGTATCACTTGTTTTCAGTATATTCACCCTGTATGAAAAGTTACCAAAGGGCTTAGGCAGAGGGAATATGGTGTAAGACAAAAACTTAGATTTATACAAACTAAATGTTCTGGCATGGAACAATTTTTCCTTTAAATTTCTACAATGTAATAGAGTACATAAAAGAAAAATAATAATTGGTTCTCAGAATCAATATTGAAACTTTTTAAAAACAAAATTCAGCATCTAATCTCAATTATACACTCTTTTTCTTCAAATACAAAAGGCAGCTTGAAGGAGACTACAGCTGGCAACACTAGTGAAACTTGGATGCCTCTCCTTCCTAACATGCAGGCAGCAGGAAGGGTCCTTCTTCTCATGCATACTCTGTATCACACTAAAAGTCCTAGTGACTGAAATGAGCGATTAAAAGAAATGAAGAGTGAACTGATTGCAAAAGACATGATAATAATCTCTAGTCATGGATAACAGAACGGTCTGTTTATAATCCAGAATCTCCAAAGATGCACAAGAGACCATAGAACAAAGTCAACTCAGCAAGGGTGCAAAATACATAGTAAATATAAAAAACTTAGTTGTATCCTTCTATGTAAGTTAGAATTGATGTTTAAAAACAACACTCTGTGCAACAGTATCAAGTACAGAACTAATTTCTTAAAAATTAAAAAAAAAAATACTGACTTTAAAAATACAACAAAACCAGAGAGATTACTATGTTCATGTACTGAACATGGCAATTCTTTCCAAATTCATCTAGAGGGTCAAAGAAATCCCTATTAAAATCCAAAAGGATCTTCTAATGATATTGATGAGCCATTTGTAACATTTACACACAATAGGAAAGGGATAAGATACCCAAAAGAATTTAGAAAAAGAACAAAGTAGCGGGACAAAGTCGACTTGATTTCAAATCTTCCTGAGCACTTGTAACAATACAGGCAGCAAATGGATGCTAAGATGGACACAGATCAATGGAACAGAGTAAAGATGCCAGAAGCAGAAGCAGGGGCCAGGGGTTGAGGGGATGGTTTGGTCAGTAAAATGCTGGCAATGCAGGAATGGGGACTCAAGTTGACCCTCCCCCAGCCCGAATTCATTTTAAAAGTGTTCAGGATTGGTGGAACACACTTGTATTCCCATAGCCTTGAAGACAGACACCCATGGTGGATCTCTGGGGCTAGCTTTCCAACCAGCCTAGCCTAGTTGGTGCATTCCAGGTAAGGGAGAAACTCTGTTTCGTTATTTATTCCTAATGGTGGGTAGTGCCTAAAGAATGACAGCCGAGATTGTTCACACAAGCCACAGGTGCATGCACACATGAATACACACACCCACATACACACATCAGCATGCCGACAGAAAGATACCACCCGTATATCCATATGTGATAACTTAAGGAGGAATGAGAGTGGGAGTCTTCTCTGTACTTAGTGCTGGCTCCTATGCAAATAGAGAACAGACAGCAAGCCATGATCCAGGCTTACCTTTTAAAATTAGGAGAGAAGAGATGTTTTTCATTACCATGCGTTATGCCCAAAGGCCTAAAAACAGCAACAACAGAATGTAAGTGAATATATTAGTTAAGGGACTTTGTTTTTAGAAACTAGAAAACTCAGTCATCTTTAGACAAACTGGTCCAACGATATAATGGAAGACAACTCAGCAATGACAAATTATGACACAAGTGAATCACAAATGTATGCTGCTGAATGAATACTGAGACATTCTGGGACAGCAGTTGTACCCTGCAGAACAGACAGTCCTCGCCAGGTGTTAGGAGCTGCAGAGGGCTCCTACAGAGCAGCAGGAGGCAATATTTCACTGATGGGAGACTATTCCAAGTCCATGGTATTCTTCATCTTCAATCTCATATTTTCCACGCAACACTGCATTTGTCAAAACCCTCAGAGAGGTATCCCACAAAGTGTGGATTTTACTATCTGTAGGCTTAAAAATAAAATTTGAAATGAAAGTGTAGGGTAGAACCCACCATTGTTCTGGCTGACACGCTTCTTGTGCTTCTCTGACACACCCGTGTTCCAGATCATGGGTGTTTTTATTTGTCTCCAAGTCACCTCTCTTTCTCTCACCTGTTCAGTTTAGAAAATCACTAATACTATAGCCACTAGCTATGTAAGAGTGTCTGTCACCTAAGATATGGCTGACACAAATGGAGACATGCTGTATGTATAAAATATGTATCAGATTCCAAAGTCTTGGAGACAAAAGAAGTTAAACCATGTTACTTACAAATTTATATTGATTACACTTGAAATTATGCCTTTGACTAATTGGGTTAAGTAAAATATGTCTACTTTTTGTCGTTACATTTGAAATGTTCAGTATATTTGTTGTTGCTCATATTCCGTTTCCATGGGACATCTCATGGAAGGGTTCTGAGGCGGCTAATCAGCTCTGATTCTCCAAGACGATGAGCCAGGGTTCTTCAGAATACACTGAAATTAGGGCCTGTGGTTGCTTCTTGAATTGTGGACATTGCTTTTCCTTAGTAATCACCTCGTCCATTCTCTGTTACCTCCTCCTTAAGAGTCTGGGAACAGAAGGAGTGATAATGGTACCCAGCTGAGTGTTTCCTTGGAATAACAGAGGGTTTGATTACCTTCAGTGGGAGACAGGTCCTGTCATCACGTAACCACCCACAGAACCTCTCTCTACAATGTGAGCCACTGAAATAAACCATAGGCCAATGTTATATGACTGTCTTGGCTCAAGAACTAGGGCAGGAAGGATTTTCTTCACTTTGTTGGCAAAGTTTTTTTTTTTTTTTTTTTTTTTTTTTTTTTTCCTGTGCTCAAAACAGCATGAATGACAGCCCTGGAGAGGTTGATGAGAAGAGGTAACCAAGCAGCCATTATTCATCTGGATGCAGAAGGAATTTGAGCTCACGAATCTCAAGTCAGTCTGGCTCCTCAGCCTTATAGAGAAGATGCTCAGGGTAGGAAGTGGAAGTCACTTCTCTGACATGGCTTGATAGCATCAAAAGCTGGTGCTTTTTCTCTGCATTCAGTTCTCTTGCCTGGCTCCTGTTGGGAGTTGCTCTGCTGCTGCTGTATATTCAAATGCTAAATTCTGTACCCTGTGATATGGTTGCCTCAAGACCAGCGAATTCCCATGTATACCAGCTTTTGTTGTGCAAACCTTGCTTCTCAATTTAAAACTATTGGTTAAGTAAAAATGGCTACAGCTTATTACTGGGGAGAAGAGAGAGGTGAAGTTTGCATTACCAGGCTGGGGGTTGTAGGTAAGGACCATGACTTGAAAGAGAACAGAAAGGAGGAATGAGGAAGAAGAATGGAATAGGAGTCTCTATTACATATGATGAACCAAGAGCACATGCCCGAAGAGAAATGGAACCTGAGAACAGGCTGGTGGAGCAGAAACAACCCAAGAGGACTCAAACAGCAAACATCTGGGAAGTAGTCAGTCTAATGTATAGAAAAATAGAGCATGGGTAATGCCCCAGGAATTGCTCAAAGCTAAAGAAATAAGTCATGGTCTAAGTCTCATTTGTTTGGAAGCTAGATGGAGCTAGTTATAATTCAATTAAATTACAGGCACCACTGCAAACAAGCCTGCCTTGGATGCTTTGCGGAGTCCTGCAGGACTCCAGCCCAGCACTGTGTCATCAGTCATCAAGTAGAGGTCCCTGGCATGAGTCCCAAATGCCACGGAATGTGTTTCGTAAACACCTTCCACTAGCCCTCCCTTGAGCTACTTGACATGGTTCATTTAAACCTTGCTTCATCCCTCCAGTGCTCTTCTCCTAGGCTGAATGAAGTTGTTTTGCATGGACAGTTTGTGTATGCATTCATTTCTATTGAAATGACCAATTTCTATTGGTCAGGTGCTGTGAGAATTTTGTGCTAGTCTAGAATCAAGTTCCTGGAAATGCCAATGTGGGTCTTTTCCTGCTCACATCTCTTAGCTTCCTCTGCGCACCTAACTTACAGTAACTATCAAGTGCAGAACTTGGCGTATGAGAGTGCCCCAGCAAATGCTATTTTCCATATTTCTCTCCAAATCTGTGAAGCCCTGATTTGAATTGTCACTATTGAATTGTCACTCAAGTCACTGTGCAAAAAGGGAAGTCAAAATAGACATAAAGCTGTAGCTTTGCTTGGTTGGCTCTCCTGTCTTCTTTGTGCCATTTTGTGTCTGATGTTGGCTGATGAATGTCCTGCACTGTCCTGACTTCGTTTTCATGAACACAGGGAATAATTCACCCCTGGCCCTTGATCCTTAGAACAGACCCTGTCTTCACTCTCTGCAGAATACCCCCCTAGTCTACCAGCAGTGTCTCTTTGTGATTCCCATAGCTAATTTCTCAAATAAAAATTTCTGAGCCATATCAAATCTTTCTCAGGATAAGACATACTGTTACACCTCCTGAATTTCTCCTTCATCTACCTGTAACTCTGGTGGGGGCACTAGGAGAATGGTTTGTTCCCTTGAAACAAACAAGCCATTTACTGTTTCAGACAACATCTCTTTCCGTGTGCTTAGGGATGTACGTGCGCACATACATGCGAATGCGTACTATTGTGGTTGCAGTGATGTTTATATCATGGCAAGGTCTCCCGTTTCTTCTTTCTCAGGTCCCAGATCAGGCTGTGGCTCATATTCACAGCAATTTACTGTGGCAGAGAGTTTCTCCAATTCCAGGCCAGGCACTCACAGCGATTACAGTGCGACTTTTACCAAACATGAGGCACATCCTGTGGATCCTCAACTCCCTTCTGAGGACCCATGTCAAAGAGGTCTCTGCCCTCCCACGATACCAGAGGGAAGCCTGAGAATCCCGGATTCTCTTAGTACGTATGAAAAGAAATGCAGAAATCAATTCAGAACAGAAGGGCTGCCTCATTTACATGGGTCCTGAAATAAATTGAGGGAAAGCTTCTAGATATTTAACTTATTTTTATAGCTTGTCTTTTAAAGACAGGAAATTGAGTTTATTGAATGTCCATCCTACTCGGCCAACCATTCTTTTAGCTCCCATTTAGCTCACATAACCCTAATGTATGTTTTATTAGCTTCCATTTATAGATGACATTATAGACACTGCATTTATGCAATTAAGCCCCAGGCCACAGGGCAAAGGGTGGGGCTGGGACTCCTGTTCAAACTCTGTAACTTCAGAAACCTGCCATTTCCCCAATCCATGTTGGTTTTATTTTGGAGAAAATTCTTTCAGCACCACAGATACATCTCACGATTACTGTGAGTCCAGCTGCCTCCCTTGCACAGTGAGAAAGTTGGAGTAACTCATTGCTGAGTTTGCTGTTCACTCTAACCTTCTGAGAGCCTTGAAGAACTTGTTTGGAAGATCAGATTGTATTTCCAAGAGGTAAGTAAAAGGAAAAGGAGTGGAACAGAGACATTGGGGAGAAAAGAAAGGTACCCTTCCATTCACATTCCACAGCTACCCCAGAGGCAGAGAGGGAAAGAAGTCTCAAATCCACGAGTTCAAAGCCAGCTTGGGCATTATAAAGAAACCCTAAACAGCTACCTGAATGTAGAACTTCATGGATTCCAAGGTGCTAAGTCTAGCCTGGAGTTGCTGCAGTTTTCCAGGTAATCTCAAAGAGACTTCCACAGAGAACTCTGGGTTTTTATCAATCACTTTTAAGGGAGAGAGGGAGACAGAGACAGAGACAGAGAGTGTTTGCATATGTAGAGACCAGAGGTTGATGTCAACCATCTTTCTGTATTGCTAGATTCCTTATTCCAGGGGAAAAGGATTGTTAGATATCTTATTTGGGGGAACAGGGTCGTGTGTGTGTGTGTGTGTGTGTGTGTGTGTGTGTGTGTGTGTGTGTGTGTGTTTGCATGTATAGAGAAGAGAAATTAATGTCAAGAGTCATCCTAAGTCTTCCTATATTGCTACATACCTTATTGGGGGGGCAGGGTCTTCTCATTGTCTTCTCCCACTCCCCTTTTCTCTCCAGCACTGAGGTTGCAAATATATGCTACCATGCCTAGCTTTTAAGTGGGTGCTAGGATTTGAACTCAGGTCCTCATGCTTACATAGCAAGCACTTTACCCACTGGGCTGTCCCAGCAAGTCTCCCATTGAGGATTCTCAAAACTTCAGGCTTAGACTTTTGAAAGACAGGATTCCAGAAATGGTCACACTGAAAGAATTTAAGTTAGTAATGTGATATCCTCTTTGGTTTACATGTCTCTCAGGTCTCCTTCCAGTATCTATAGCAGAACAGAAAATTTGATATATAATTGGTATCTTTGTAGGGAGGGAAGTGATCCATAGCTGAAAAAGCTGCTAGCCTGATGTGGATGACTACATTCTCAGTGCCCTCTCTCTGTCTCTCTGTCTCTCTGTCTCTCTGTCTCTCTGTCTCTCTGTCTCTCGCTCACTCCCTTGCTCTCTCTCACTCTCTCTTCTTTTTCCTTCCTTTCTTGCCTCCATTCCTCTCCCCTCTCTTTTCTCCCTCATTCCTCTCCATCTCTCCTTCTCTTTTTCTTCCTTCCTTTCTTCCTTCCTTCCTCCCTCAATCCCTCTCTCTGTTCCTCCTTCTTCTCTTTCCTCTCTTTCTCTCTTCCTCCTTCCTCCTCTCTCCTAATTTGCTCTGATTTGTAGTTCATACAAAGTAGTATTATAGTTTGAAGAATTCTTCAGGTACCATTTTACATAAGCATTCTCTATATTTCTATGAAGTGACGTCAATCTGGATTCTGATGCCCTGTGGATGGTACAAGTACCTTCACAGCTTGACTGCAATTAAATCTTATCAGATAAATTTCTGTGAATATTTTGAGGAATCAAGAAATGTAGGATAGGTGGTAAAAACCCAGGACCAAAGTATTCCTTCAATCACATTGTAAAAGATATGCATTTATGAACATGGAGATTCATGTAATTTGACTTGATTGAACTAGAAACTCCCAGGAAGAGCTTGATTTTTGGTCCATTACCCAGGCCACAGAAGCTTGGATGAGCTTCTATTAAGTACGCAGTTCCAGGCTCGAGAAGCCTTCTCATCAACAGTGAAGGCATGCTGCCACTGACAAGCAGAGGGGCTTCTCTGTCTTCTCATTTCCACTGTCTGAACCATCAGCCAGCAGGGGAATAGCATGCTAATACACTGTGTCAGCACATACTCTCCCAGAATGTCTGAATGGCTACTTCCTTCAGATTGCCATTATGGACCAGGAACACAAAAGGCTTGGAAATCTAAGATAACAAATACTACTTCATGGTACCATAGATACAGAGTGGTAGTTATTAAGCTGCAAGGAGTCTCAGTTTTCCTACCTTTAAAAATGAGAGTACTAGTTACTGATCTAGAGTAGTGAAAAAAATAAAAATTACAAAAAGAAATGGGCTTTTGAGACGGCTCAGCAGGTAAAGGTTTTGCTTGCTGCCAAACCTGATGTCCTAAGCTTGAGTCCTAGGATAGACAGACAGACACACACACACACACACACACACACACACACATACACTCACAGACACACCCTCTTCCTCTCTCTAATTCATTTCAAATGACTTGAAATAACATATGTATCTTCTATTATTAAAATATTATTATATTTATGTTTTACTCATAAATATAACCTAGCTGTTTCATGTCTTACTAGCCAATAAGTACAAATAAGACCATCTTGATTCCCAAATTTTAATATCTCTATACACCCAGCTCCCATTTGTAGTCTTTCTCTTACATTTTTGTATTCCTAGGAGTGCTTGCCTGTGCCTAGGGATAGGTCCTGGCCAGTGCATGTTTCCTGAGCAGCCGTGTGTCCCCAAGGCAGACAGCTCTGCTGGAAGTGGTGCGGGCTGACCTTCTGCTCCTATTGAACCTGTGTGTCACAATGTTCTGAAAAATCTGTTCTAAACATTAATGTAACCACAATGCCATTAATGGCCTTCAAGTCCAGCAGTTTCTGTGGCTCTCACCACCTTCTGGAATGAAAGGGAAAGCCTATTCCTCATTGTGCTCGAATTAAGTCCCATAGGAAAATTGTTCAAAGCCCAGTATGTCCAATATTGAGTTACACATGCTGGTGGCTCTTATGTAATTTTTTTCAGTGAAGATCTGCCCACGCTTCCAGAGTCAGGGGTAGGATGACCAACCATCTCAGTTTGCTGAAACATTTGTGGCTTCAGCACTGAAAGTTCCCCATCCACAGGAGTTTTTCCAATCATAGGCACAGTGGAATGGTTTGGTCACCCCAGCAGAGGAGCTAATTCAAGTGCTGGGTCCACTAGCATTCGGAACTAAGACTATGAACTCTTTCCAATGATAGCTTCCTATACTTGTCATACTTCCTATATTTCCTATACTTCCTAAGCCTATACTTGTTTTCTCCTTTATGGAAAAAAACATCCACAAAATTGCTCCCCTCTCTGAATCTGTTCTCCACGGCAGCCATCTTCACCAGGTCTACCTCTGAATGAACAACTTGAAAATGAAAACAAAAAAGGTTTTTAGGTTGTACAAGCAATAGGATCTCAGTTCAATCCCTAGAACACATCTCAAGAGGCAGACATGGCAAGCTGCATGTGCCTACAATCCCAGTGTTGGTTTCCAGAGCTTATGGGTCAGATCAGCTCATCCAGTTGAGTTGGTGAGTTCCAATTTCAATGAAAGACCCGGTCTTGAAAAGTTAAGATAGAGTGACTTATGTGCACACACATGCAAACACAAACACACTCAAAGACGAATGAAATAATAAGGCTTTCAGACACTTTGTCTTCAAGGGGCTCTTTAGCTCCTCAGTTCCAGCCTGGTGTGAACCTCCTAAACCAGGAGTATGGGAGGATAGATATTGCCTGGTCCTGTTCATTAAACTTTGGAATCCTGTTGCTTTCATCTAAACAGTACTCACATTGAGCAGCCCTGTTCTTAACCCTCTGTGAATGAAAATGTGATTATTTCTTTTGTTTAAATGCCCCTAAATAGAATTGATTTTTGATACAATGCCAGTTTCCCTTCGGAAAGTCTATTCCAGTATACTCTTTTGGGCTTTAATTTTTTTTTTTTAACCAGGCAAAATGTATCTAGAGTAAAAGGAACTTTGCCTTGCTTCTAGGAGAACACATCAGAAAGTCCTTGTCAGAGGGACAGAAAGGACAGGGTTGGGGGAATGGGAGGAGCGGTTCAGGAGCTGCCAGAAAGGACACGAAGCACAGTATGCTCAGCGTGTTTTGGTTCCAATACAGCCCATTCTCCTAGACTATGCATGCCGTCCCTCCACACAGCATTTCCTGTCACATCCAGATTTCCTGCAGTCCTCAGCCAAGGCATGGGCACTTGGAAGAAAACTAGAGACTGGGAAAATTCCACTCTGACTTCGTGCTGTACCCTAGGCATAAATGCCAAGAAAGCAAGGTCCAGGTCACCACTTACAAAACGAAACTGTTGTCTAGTTAGCTGCAAGCTGCCTGAGATGAGTTGGGGCTTCTACGTAAAAGGAAGTTCCAGAAACAACATGGGAAACTAATGAGGTAATTGGCATTATGTAACCTGCTCACCAGGCTTTCCAGCTGGCTGGACCCAGCTCCTAATGAAAAGCTATCTTATACTTCCCAGCCCTGGGAGTAGGCAAAAGCAGGGAGCATGAAGCTGACCAAATGAGCTCACTACGCTCAGCATTCTCAAGACACACTCTGGGATGAAACCCAAAAGGCACGCATGCGGAAGGCATGCGCATTGTGATGGTTAGCCTCAACTGCCAAGTTGACAGGATTGATACGCCTGAGTAACCAACCTCTAAGAATGTCCATGAAAGAGGATTTTGTTGTTGTTGTTGTTGTTGTTTTGGTTTTTAATTGGGCTGAGTTGGGAAGACCTGCCCTAACTGTGGCATCGCCATTCCAAGGCTGAATAGAAATGAGAGAGTGTGCTGGGAGCCAGCAGTGATTTCCCCCCTGCTTCCTGACTGGCTACAACGTGACTAGTCACTTCATCGGCCCCTAGGACTTCCCCATCTTGATGGACTGTACACTCAAACTGTGGGGAGAAAGAAACCCTCCCCTCTTTGAGTTGCTTTCTTTGGATATTCTGTCACAGTAATAAGATGAGCTACTAAAGCATCACCCGCACCAGTTTTCAATTTCAGGTGAAGAGATAAGATCATTTAAAATAGAGAGATCACCAAGTTTGCCCAAGTACTTTGTAGCTATGCACATGCAGTGTCCTAGCAATAGCCTCCCCTTATTGGGCAGTAACGCTAGTAACCAATGTCAATATTAGGTCAGGTACACATACTGAGCGTGCTAAACATAAATAGATACATAAACATAAATAGATGCATAAGTATCTATTTATGTAATGGACTCTTCAAACTAACAAATTAGCAGATCTAATTCCCTCAATGAGTCTACAGACCCCTAGGTAGACAGGTCTGTCCCATCACATTCCGGGCTGACTATGGTTTTCTAACCAAGAGGGTGAGCTGCTGGGGTCATCAGATTTGCAAAGCTCCGTGTGGGGAGACTCTGGCTAGGATAATGCTTTTAGGTGGCTGCCTAGCTCTCCTCTACCTCACAGGGGAAATTTTCAGCATGAAATTAGGTCTAGTTCCAGTGCTTCTAATTATAGGTCCTGGTTTACTATGACTTTAAATTAGAAAACTGGAATGGGGAAGGAGAGAAGGTTCCACAAGTAAAAGTTCTTGCCACCAAGCCTGATGATCTACGTTTGATCACACATTGTGGAAAGAATCAACTCCTACAGGCTGTTTTCTGATAAGCCATATCCATACCACACCATTGTTTTGGCATGCCCTGCTCTCCACCCCCAAACACAAACACAATTATAAAATTGGAGATGAGAAATTATACTATATTGCTTCCCTAGATTATCCCCCCTCTAATATGATCAGCAAAGTATTTCTCAGTAAATGAATAACCTATCTGGCCCTGGCAGTGCTTGCCTTTAATCCCAGCAGTTTGAAGGCAGAGGTAGGTAGGTTTCTGTGATTTGTTTTTGAGGACAATCTGGTCTATGTAGTGAGTTCCAGGCAAGCTAGGGCTATAATGAGAACCTGTCTAAAAACAAACAAACAAAACATAAAACATAAAGCTGAGTTTAAATCTAGAATTTGAATTTCTGCAGTTACATTGTTAGAAAGTCACAGGCTCAAGTTCACTTCCACTTCCTTGTTTGTCACTGTGGCAGATATGGGGCCATAGCAGGGGTCCTTGGCACATACAAAACCATGGCTGGCCATTGTAACAGCCAAAGGAAACATAGCACTTCTGTGGCTTGTGTTATGGCTTCTTGAAGGACAGATTCATTGACCTTTACCCTTTCACTCTTTGTACTCTTCTATCTCATGCTTTCCTGAGGTAGCTCTTCTGATTTTGTCTACAGTCCAGATGCTAAATTGACAGCTCATTTCTCCAGACTCACACCAAGATCTCACTAAAGGACCATCTGAAACACACACATTTATTTATTGTAATAGTGTTGTCTGGAACCCCGGTTCAATTTCATCCCAGTTCTTGTGGGATCAGCTTAGCATTTCTAGTGGGCTTCTTGTCTCTTGGCCATCTTGGCTGACTGTATTATGTTTTTGTATCAGCAAGTTCTGATTATCACCTCGGGTTCCTTGAAATCTAGTAATTATTTAATGACTATGCTCTTCGGGGAGACACTACTTTGCTGCATTCTTCATTTGGAGGTTTTAGTCTGTGTGGTAGTGTGCATTTGAGTACAAATTCTCAAAGCTAATGCCCAGGCAGACAAATGCTGTCTGTCAGTCGGATTCTCCCACTGATAGTGCAGTCCTTGAAGGGTAGTATTTTCAGAGTTCCTCGTCTCCCATATACATGCCTCCTGGCCATCAAGATCATCTTTATGCTTAAGTAAATGTTAGCTGCATTGCTTTCAATTTCTGTTCAAACATTTTCCAGAACTTCTCCTTTTAACCTGTGGAAACTAATTACCCTCCCCTTGGATGAGCTAGACTTAATGACTTGCTTCTAACAAACAGAAAAAGTTGGATGTGACTCGGGTTTGCTCCTGTCTCTTTTCTAATCACTCACCCAAGGGAAAGCCAGATGCCACATTGTCAGGGCACTTCGTTGTCTCTGCTAGGAGATGCATGTGGCCTGAAACCTTCCACCAGAAGCCATGTGTGTGCCATCTTAAGAGCATATCTTCCAGTCCCAGTCAAACCCTCAGGACACTGCAGCCGGGTGACTATAGTCTCTGGGCCAAACACCAAACAGCTTTCAAATTCCTGACCCTCAGAAAGCTTGAGATACTGTTTATTGTCTCAGCACACCAAGTTTCAAAGTAACTTGTTACTAAGCACTAACTTATGCCCTAGAATTCTTCTTTCTTGTTATTCCTGGTTCCAACTATTTATTTCTGGAAAAGCCAAGTACAGTGGTTTGAATGAGAATGGCACCTATAGTCTTGGGCATTTGAACACTTGGTCCCCATTTAGTGGCACTTTTTTGGGGAGGTTTAGGTGGTATAGCCTTGCTGAAGGAAGTATATCACTCGGGAGTAGGCTTTGAGATTAAAGAGCCTTGAGCCACCTCCTGGTTGCTTTCTGCTTCATACTTGCAGTTCAAGACATGTGCTCTCAATTTTCTGTTCCAGCTAC
The DNA here is from genome assembly GCF_011762505.2 of Arvicanthis niloticus. NCBI lineage: Eukaryota > Metazoa > Chordata > Mammalia > Rodentia > Muridae > Arvicanthis > Arvicanthis niloticus. The sequence continues at coordinate 46,350,211 of NC_047676.1, read as the reverse complement.
CATGTTTCTATGCCCCCTCCCTGCCTCTCACCCCTGTAGAAGCCTAAACCAAAACAAACTGGTGTTTTATCACAGGAATCAAAAGGTACCTAATTCACCAGATTTAAAAGAAAATTTACAGCTATATACAAAAGTTTTAGAAAATCTTTATTGAGTATTATCTACTCATCTGGCCTGCCTTATTTCCTAAACTGAAGTCTTATCTGTTGACTTAATCCTCTCACTAAATCTAAGGCTGATGTAGTAGACTCATCATCCTCAAGATAGGAAGACCAAGGAGCCAGGTCCTTCCTTCAAGGTCATTTTTCCAGAAAGGTCATTTTCTGAATCTGAGACCAGTACCCAGGCATAGACAGCTCCAAAGTCTGAGCTTTTCTGACTCGACAAGCTATTCTCCATAGATGAAATTGAAAATCCTGTTGTCTCCCAATCCAGTTGCTAATCCATTTGGGGTGGGTGTGGAGAGTGAAAGAGATAGAAAATCAGGCGGCCTCTGAGCAATGTGTTAGGCTATAGACTCACGAGCCTTGAGTTGACCTCCAGTTGTTATTTTGGAAAGGGAATAGGTCCCATCTTTTGTCCCCATGACAGTCCAGAAGACCCACTATGAAATGGAGTCTAGAGTACTATCATTCTTGGGAGACTTGGAAGTCTCTGGGAGACTTGGAAGTCTTAATACATTCGTCAATGTTTGTTCATAGACAGCTCTATTTTTTTTTACAGAGCCCCACCTCTCAGTCTTTTGGGGGTTCATCAACTGGTTGCATAACCAAGTGGTAGACTTACAAGATCTCCCATTTAGGGTTCCATTCCCTAAGCATTGATCATCTTCCAGAATGAAGTAATAGAACCATCTACCCCTGCCCCCAAGTGCACTTGCTGTGAATACCAAATTCCATTCCCGGTGATTAGTCCAAAGTACAAACTAATTAAATAATAATCACCCCAAAAAGGTTAACAAATTCACTTCCCATTGGCTTCGGGGCATACCAGTATGGTAGAGAAAGGCTCATTTTTAAAATGTGTTTTCCGGTTCTACATCCCATTGTAACACAAATGTAATTTCTGTAAAAGCAGTAGGGTGAGAATATGCAAAGCCTTTCCTGTGGTCTCTACCAACACTGTGATTTATATCATTAAGAGAGCTACTTAGCCGATTGAGGGCTGCATATTCGCAGATCATATTTTAAGAATGGAAGCCCACTTGTAACCCAACAGTCTAATCTTTTTTTAATTAATTTTTTTATTGGGTATTTTACTTATATTTCAGATGCCATCCCCTTTCCCCATTTCCCCTCCCTAGAAAATCCCATGCCCCCTTTCCCTTTTTGCCTTTATACAATTTTTTTTTAAATGTTAATCAAAGGCTTTATAAGTTTGGTAATGCTCAATCAGAAGTGTAACCCAATACCCAAACTACATATATCAACTATCTTTGACTGGTGGAGACACGTGAACATCTGTCTCCATGTCCCCCCCTTTCTCTCTCTTTCTCTCTCTCTCATCACCTAGCTTCTCCTCTCCTTCTTCTCCTCCTCTCCTTACTCCTTCTCTTCCTCTCCGTACTCCTCCCACCTTAACTTCTCCTACATATCACCCTTCCTGTTAAAATAAAATTGTTCTCTCAAAATACAATTAGAGCATAATTATATCAATTTGTACCAGTGAGGTACAGGATAGACCTAATACCTAGTTCATCATTTTGTTGACTAACCAGAACCTCTGTCATCTCTCCTAAGTAAAATCCTGTAATTTGATGTAGGATTGTCTCAGCTTTGTCTTAATTCCTTCTGTCTTCTGTCAGCCAGTTACAGAGCTGCTTCCAGGACTCCCTGATGATGGCTGTAATAGCTGGGACTTCAGCGTGGGGATTGGGGGCTGGGGGGAGGCCCTTGGCTGTTCACTCATCTCCTAGAGTGTTCAAGGAACCCTGTAGCTGTGCATTAGCTACTTTTCTGTTGCTATGGTAAAATACCATGACCAAAAGTATCTTATGGATGAGTTTATTTTGAGTTATGGTTCCAGAGTGGGAGTTGACAATAAGGAAGGCCTGGCAGCTAGTAACCAGAGCTGACTGAGAACATCTTACCTGCAAACACAAGGCAGACAGAGTGAACTTGAAGTAGGAAGAGGCCATAAACCCTCAAAGCCAACCCCCAGTGACATAGTTCCTTCAACATGGATATATACTTCCTAAAGGGTTCATTACCTCCCCAAACAGTTCTGCTAACTGAGGACCAAGTATTCATATACTTGAACCTATGGGGGACATTCCTTGTTCAAACTAGCACATTCTACTCCTTGGCTCCCAAAGGTTCATGGCCGTGTGGCAATGCAAAATGTCTTTATCCAACCTTTAAAATTCGCCCATTGTCTTTAACATTCTCAACACTATTTTGAGATTTTTTCCCCCATCAAAGAAATTACCCCATTACTTTTAAATTTAGTCTCAGGCAAGTTCTTTGAACAAAGAAAGAAGGAGAGGGGCAAAATGTTTTGCCAAAACATCACAGGACTGACCTCTAGCCCTGGTTGCTGTTAAAGTCCTTGCTTCCTTTGAAAACCCCATGAGATGAGCCATCATGGTATATAGGTATTACTCTCCATATTGCTATCTTTTAGTCTTCTGTAGAATGGCCCATTAAGCTTTACTTGTATCATTAAAACTGCTTTCTAGTTCCAAATTCTTCTAAATTCCTCTAAGATACAATATGGCTGGACTCTTCAGAGCAGCAACCTCAAATCTCCTGGCACCCTACCTGCTGTATCAGCTATTTTCTGTTGCCATGATCAAATGCCAGGACCAAAAGCAACTTATGGAAGAGAAAGTTTGACTTCTCGTCCAGAGGAGGAGTCCATAACAAGGAAGTCATGGCAGCAGTCAACCAGAGCAGGAAGCTGAGAGACCACATCTCAATTGCAAACAAGAACACAGAGAGAGTAAACTCTAAGTCAGACAAAGTTGTAAATAAATAAAGCCCATCCCAGTGATGGACTTTCTCCAACAAGGCTACACTTCCTAAAGGTTTTATAACCCAACCCCCAAACAGACTCACTGACAGGGGACCAAATGTTCAAATACCTGAGCCTATGAGGGAAAGGTCTCATTCAAACAACCATAAACTGCCACACACTTTTGAAGCTTTACAATATTGTTGAGTGTCTTGGGTTTATAGAATATCCATTCACTAATGTGCTAAGAGCACTTAGCTAAGCCCTGGGAATACAAAGGGAATAGATGAGTGACTCTGTCCTCAGGGGCTTATAGATCACCACTAGCACAAATAGGCAATGTCTTACTTAGTTAGGGTTTCTACTGCTGTGAAGAGACATCATGACCAAAGGAATCTTATAAAGGAAAACATTTAATGGCTTATAGTTTCAGAGGTTTAGTCCATTACTATCATAGTGGAAAACATGGTGGCATACAGATAGATGTGGTGTTGGAGAAGGAGCTGAGAGCTCTACGTCTTGATCCACAGGCAGCAGAAGCACCACATTGGGTGTAGCTTCAAAGCCAGCCCTCACAGTGACACACTTCCTCCAACAAGGTCACACGTACTCTAACAAGGCCACATCTCCTAATAGTGCCAATCCCTATGGGCCAAGCATTCAAACACATGAGTCTGTGGGGGCTATAGCTATTAAAACCACCACAGGCAGGCAATGGTGAATTACAATGCATGGTGCACACATAGCAGAAAAATAGAAGCAAAACAAACAAACAAAACAAAAACAAACAAACCCCACCAGGGAAAGGTACTGACCATCCAAGATGGGCAGGGATTGACATGGCTTTAAAGGGAGTTAACCAATAAATGCTTCTATGACAACTCTTATGTTTAACTCACCCTGCCTTCCTAGCTTTAGACTTCTAATCTCAGGGTCCTCAATCTTTTCATAGTCCCAAGTTCTTGTCAAGAATGTTCCCAGTTTCTTGCTCATCTCAACTTTGTGCTACATCTGCTCCAACACGCAATCAGAAGCATTTGGAATTCAACATTACATTCAGCCATTTCTTCCTCTGCCTTCCTTCTTTCAGCAGTATTGGTCAGTGGAGCCCTAGAGCTTCACACCTGGACTCTTGTCTCCCAATCAGCTCCTCTCCTTCCAGCCTGGGTCTACTTCCATTTATTGGACACACAGGCATACATCATAGAGTATCATCTCCTTCTAGCATTACTTAGCTCACACTACTCTGCTCTTCTCATGCCCATAAAGGCTCCTGGTTGGCTCCCAAATCATATTTAGCCTCCTCTAGTATATAGTTTCAAAGCCCACCACCATGTATCCCTGCTTCACTAGACTGACAGCATCCTCCCTGAGCCCTATCATACCCAATTGCATGGCTGTCTGAAGTCACTGTGTGTGTGTGTGTGTGTGTGTGTGTGTGTGTGTGTGTGTGTGCTGGAACGAACATAAGCAAGGGAAGAAGAAGAAAGGAGTAGAGCCAAACTCTACCCTACATGGTCTTAGACTAGACATTTATGGAATAGGAACTCCAGTGTAGAGATGAAGGGAGCTGAGACGGTGCTATAACTAGATGGAGGGAGAGATGGGGTGCCTGCCAGATGTCACATGTGCTGACACAGCTGTACCACATCACTGTCTTTCACCGTCTCTGACTAATGCTGTGCTGTTGTGCTGTGTCTTTTCTGGGGTAGTTTGATCATATCTCTTATATTAGTGGTTCTCAATCTATGTGTTTCAATCCTTTTGAGGTTCTCATATTTGATATCCTGCACATCATGTATTTACAATATGATTCATATTGCAAGCAATATGAATCAGCAGCAAGATTAGTTATGAAGTAGCAATCAAAATAACCTTATGGTTGGGGGGGTCACCACAACATGAAGAAGTGTATTAAAAGGTCTCAACATTAGGAGGGTTGAGAACCACTGTCTTAGACCTTTACAGTGAATTTTATCATTCCTGTCTTTCCCTATAGCTTCTTCTCAGAGATCGTGGCCTGACAGGCCTTCCCTAGGAGCAGGAGCCTCAAAGCATCCTCCTCCTCACTCACTCACTGTGTTCAGACACTGGAGTCATCCTAGTCCCTAGGCTATTCCAAGTTCTTCCACTCCAGGGCCTTTTACTGTTCCCTCCATCTAAGGTCTTGTTGATCCCCTTCCTCATCTGGCTGGCCATTGTCACTGTTCAGCTTCTCTGTCACCTTTCCTGTCCACCTTTGCTGTCATTCTCAAGACAACTCTCCACCCACTCTTTTATGGTAAATCTGCATGTGATCATTTGCTTTCTCATCCGCTGTCCACTTCTGTGAGCTTGGAGAAAAGGGCAGCCATTAGCTTGTCCACTAAGGTGCTCCTATAACAAGCCTGTCACATCACAGAAGTTCAGTCGATACTCGCTGGATGTCTAGGACCTTGCTCGCTAGACATCGTCTGGATTTTCTGAAGCGTGGCTGTGATGTGATGCAATGTCTATTTTCCATCAGGGAAATACTGTGATCTTTTAGGGACTTTAAAATGTCTTGTAATACCAGTTCACATAGGCACCGTGCTCTGCTGGCCGAAATGGGTTCCAGCATCTCCTACTTGAAAGAGTTCTCTAAACTGTTCCTTTCTTAGGTAAATCTGGAGCTTGCACCCTGAAATATCTGCCCATTGAAGCACAAGCTGGACTGGAAGGAGGGAAGTTTAACCAGGCATGGGTGGGTGCAGCACAGGATCTCGGACCGAGATGAGTGCACCTGCAATAAACATACCCGGAAACAGCTTCAGAGAACCGGTTTGCTTACTAGATAGAGGGCGAGGGTAGTATTTATGCTCCCGAGGAGGTGGCCAGGGTCTCTATGACAAGGTTTATGTGGCTGTGTACCATTGGCCAGGGCACGGTTATTAGAAGGTACTTTATCTGCATAGTCAAGGTTGATGGATTTAGGGGGCAGGAGAAACCTTAAAAGGTCAAAGAATAAAACCTGATAATAATTAATTCCTGTTAGGGTAGATGGTGAAGAAGCAGGCTTTATGGAGCCAGGTTGGGAGTAGAGAGGTAGTCAACTCCTGCTGTCCTCATGTTTGAAGTATCTGGGGGGTTGAAACTCCTTGGATCCTTCTTTTGTAACCCTGGGCTATTACAGTCTCACACACAGGTAGGCAAGAGTCCCCGCTGAGCCCCACTGGATTGTTAGCATGCAAAAGAAGCAGGCTCCCTATTGTTAAAATTTCCAACTTTCAAAGAGATGCTAAAATATCACCATCTTGCAAAACACCTATATTTTTAAAGATACGCAGGGAGTATATTTTTATGATCTTTTATCAATCAGCCCAGTCATCAGCTTATCTGTTCTAAGGAATTGCTCAGGAGTTGAGTTCTTATGTGGCAGTCACACATGCAGTCTCAAGTCCAGTGTTGTCCTCCCCTGTAGCTAACACCTGGCTTCAAAACCCAGAAAACAGAAACTGTCCAGTGCCCCCAAAGCAGCTCTCGGTCGCTGACCCTGATCAATCAGCTTTGTATGAAGACAGCAGCTTTTTGTCCTGTTTAACTGACAGACACCTTACCTTTGAAAGACAAAGTACAGCTCTCACACAGGCTCATGGTGTCCACAAGACCTCATCCCTCCATTGATAAAAGAAGAAACAACTTGCCCATTGGTCCCCTCTTCTTTGCCTTATGCCCCTGACGACCAGCACCCTTGCCCTTTCTCTGAATCCAAGTCTCTTTAGTACTGTGGTTATGCTGTTAATTTTGTAACCAGATGTAAATCAGTAAACTAGAGCAATGGTGTGTTCACCCACCATCATCAGGAAATGAACTGTGTGCCCTGTGGCTAAATCATCCAGGTGATGAGAACTGACTCTCATTTCAATGATCAACATTTTAAAGAGTAAATAGAAATGTCTCCAAATGTATTACATACCCCTTTCCTTCTTAATATTAAAATTATTTCTTATAGCTCTCCCCAGGATAGAAACAAAATGGCCGAGCGTGAACATTATTTTCTTGCCTTGACACCCCAATCCTCCCACTTCCCCCTTCCCAACAGAAGCCAGCAGCTCTGACATTACCAGGTCATAATCCCTGCAATAGTCTGTGCATAGGTGCTGTAGGGCAGCATGCCAGGACACCACACCACCCCTCACTTTTAAAAATTTTAAATCGTGGTTAACATTCTTCAACATTATATGACGATCAGCCTCCTAAAATCCATTGCAACAGTGTCATTAACACAGCAACCTTCTATTGGTAGGCAACAGTCAGTTCCCATCTTCTGCTTTTATGAAATAATCTGCATTCATTCCATTGCTGATTTTTGAGGGGACTTTGTGACTTTAAGAGAGGATGTGCCCATTAGCCATTTTAATAGTCACTGCCACGTCACCCTCACGAGGCATTTGAGGAGTGGTTTTCCTCTGCCTCTGCTATCTGAGAAGACTAGCATCTAGAACACAGAGCAGCTGCCACATAACCAAACTTATCTTTTCTTTTCTTTTTTCATTTTTTTGTTACTTGGTAAAGAAAGATTATTAGAGTATTCAAAATTTAAAAGTATATTTTCACTGAATGTGGCTTTTGTGAGGTGTCTGTCTTTCTATCTTCTCATCTATTTCTGCTTGATTTTTCACCGTGTCTTATATTCACATTGTGGTACTTGCTTTCTTGTTTCTGGTTTTTCGTATAAACCTTTATCTATTCCCCCCTTTAAAATATTCCACGTTTGGGTCTACAGAAAGCACTGGTAGAGAAGGTCCCCATCCTCCGCCTTTCTTATTTTTTGAGAATTTCTCAAAATTCTCTTGATTACTTGCATCTTAAGTGAGCATTACAGATTTATGATCATTGGGAAACCATTATGTGTCAATATTAAAGTTCATGACTCACAGTAAGGTACTCTCTGATGCAGTACATTTTCTGAATTTGGATAACTATGTAGCAACATGTTCCCATGACTGTATATTCATAGAGTGTTTTCACAAGTCCCCCCAAACTCTATCAGCTTGCCCCTCCCCGACATGTTCCCTCTGAATTCCTGGCAACCACTGATCTATGGACTCTCATCATACTTTTGCCTTCTCCAGAACATCATGTAATTGGACTCATACAGTATGGAACCTTTTCAAACTGGCTTCCTTCACTTTGTGGTTACACATTTTCATGGCTTCATGCCTTCTCTTGGCTTGATAGTGCATTTCTCTTTAGTGCTGAATAATATTCCTTTGTGAAGATGTACCATGATTTGTTTAGGCACATACCTAGTGAAGCACACTTTGCCTGTTTCCAATTAGGAGCAATTATGATAAAACTGCTATAAACATTCACGTGCTACCAGTATTCATGGTGGATATAAGCTTTCAGCTCATTTGGATTAAAAACCTAGGAACATGTTTGCTGGAACGTACAGTTTAGCTTCTAAGAAACTGCCAGGCTGTTTTAGGAAGTGGCTGCACCATTTTGAATTCCAAACAACCACTGAGTGAGCGAGTCCCTGATGCCTTGCTCTCGCCAGCACTTGGTGCTGTCAGTGTGTTGGATTTTAGCCCCTCTGATACAAACACAGAAGCATCTCATTATTCCTTTACATTTCCCAGAAAACACTGACCATCCTTTACATTTCTTTGTTACCTGGGACCTTAGGTTGTGTGTTAGTCATTGTTGTATTGCTGTGAAGAGACACCACGACTATACCAACTCTATAATTGTTTTAATTGGAGGTTGGCTTACAGTTTCAGAGGCTTATCATCATGGTGAGGAAACATGGCAGCAGGCATGGTGCTGGGAAAGTCATTGAGAGCCACATCCTGATCCACAGGCAGAGAGAAAAAGAGACAGAGGTCTGATGTGGGCTTTTGAAACCCCAAAGCCCAGATCCAGAAATGTACTTTCTCCACCATGGCCTCACCTCCAGATCCTCCTAATCTTTTCAAACAGTTCCACTACCTGGTGACTAAGCATTCAAATATAAGAGGCTATGAGAGCCATTCTTATTCAAACCACCACAGAGTAGTATCTACTCAAATCTTTCCCCAAACTTTCAGCTTGGTTATATTTTCTTATTCTTTCACTTAAGAATGACTTATGCACCGAATAGAAGTCCTTCATATACTGTATGTTTTGCAAATATTTTTTTCAGTAACTTTTCCTTAACTCATTCATGTTGGATTTGCAGGGGTTTTTTGTTTGTTTCTTTTCATTTCATGAATGAGGTGTGTTGTCATAGTAAATGCAGCTCTTACCCAGGGACCCAGAGGCACTTTATTCTGGATTTACGTATGAGTGAGCACAGCCCAGGTACATAGATTTAGGTTTCCCTGGATTCCACATTCCAGCATGGTAATGGTATTATGCAGTTTTCATAGGAACAACAAAGAGATCCACAAATCAGCACACTTTTATGATGTGTTGGTAGAAACATCCGGTTATAGAAGAGTGAGAAGCCAGTTTACACTGGACCTCAGACGCTATCTGATGACATTCTGACCTTTTGGGCTGATGGGAGCTAAGGGCCTGCTCATATATTATGAAAGTATTTACCCAATATTCACAGATATTAGGTCACACACAGAGGTGGTCAATAAGTGGCTATTTAGGGAGCTAAGATAACCCAAGATAATTTGGCTCTGGACATTCCAGCCATACCACAGTCATTGCCCTTCTAATCAATCAACCTCAATGCAGACAAGGACTCTTTTCACGAACTTAAATTAACATGTGGAATGCCCTTTCAAAGTTTGAGTGCCCTGTGCATGCATCTTTCCAAACTTCTGACTCCCTTTGCAATTTGCTGCCTCTGATAATGAGTTTCTGATGCTAAAGCAATAGAGTCTGCTATAAAATTCTAGGAAGCTTGACTCATGAGCCAACTTCATAAAAATATTTTGTTTTATTTATTATTATTATTATTATTATTATTATTATTATTATTATTATTATACAGGAATGTTTACCATTTCCTGGTTCTTAACTTTCATTGGAATTTTCAGAGAACTCAGATAAATTCTTAGCTCTCTGTTTGAAGATGCTCATGGAAGCCCCTAATTATGAGTAGATCCCAAGATAAACATAATTGCCTTGAATACAAGAAATGTGTTCTCTCCATCCACGAAGTGTAAATATCAATTTATATTTGTGTAAAACTTCAAGCAGTCGTTGTACAGTAGTGTTTTTACATGGGGACTCGATTCAACTATACTGCTACAGTACACGAGTGTTCTCTCTCCCTCTCCCCCTCCCTCCCTCATTTCCTCCTTCCCCCCTTTTCTCCCTCTCTGTCTCTGTGTATGTGTATATGCTGTGGTTCTAAAGCTCAGTTCAACCCCTGGCTTCAGTGCATAGGCATGTATATATGAGCTGCCTCTGTAATTGAAGCTTCCTGATCCGCTGAGGTGGTAGCCCAGAGATCCCCCATAGATGGCAGCACACACACTTTCTAGCACTTTTCCTCTTCGCTCAGACTAGTCTCCTTCAGGGAAAGAAAATGAATGCAGAGACGATGGAGTAATAATTAGCAAACAGACTCTAGTCATTTGAGAAATTGGCACGAAGCCTTCTTAAAGGAGGCAATAATAGTCATATTTTGCGCGTGTAACAGGGCCTTTTATCTCTAGGCTTCCAAGCGCCTGTCTGAGTCATGCAGAAGGAAAAAAGAAAGGAAAAGGGGAAAAAAAAACAGGGTCAGAAGTCAGGAAACAGTGGCTCTGTTTGACATTCTGTAGAGTTCTCTCATTTCAAAGTGAAGGTGCCAATGTCTTTCTTGCATTTAAATACTAGGAATTTACCACATGGTAGAGAGGGGGTGGGAAGGTGAGCCTGTGAGGTGAGCTGGAGCCCCTGGGCTGACAGGAAAAACATGCTTTCCTCAAAGTTGTCCTTCTGTGAAAATAACAAGAGAGCTTTAAATACCTAGCCTCCCGACAAACATCGGACAGCGTTATTATTCACTGTGTGCGTGTGCGAAGCAAGATGAGGACAATTTTAACATCCTTGCTCACGGATCGAGTGTGACTGTCGGCACAACCTCATATTGATTCTTATGAGGCTGGAATAAATACTCCTGCAGATGTGCGTCCTGTGAACTCCCTATCACTCATTCTGTATCTTTGGCAGAATACCTCTAGTGTAGAAGAAAACGGCTCCAAACACAGATACGCTGCAAATGCCTTAAATCTACAAGATACGACTGTTCCCGTACCACATTAAACCTGCATCTCCAATTTCTCGCAGAAACAGCACCAGATCTATTGAAATCTTGGAACATTAAAATTCCCCTTCGTTGTTGTCAAGGTTCAGTGACTTGACAACCTGAAGACAGACACCCGACTCCTTGAGAGAAGGGAGGGCTGGAAATAGAATGTCTTTCTCTGCCACATGAAAATTCACCTGGGGCTTGGTAACTTGAACCATCTATAATGCCTGCCTCTTCTTTGACTACGGTACTGAACATTAGTTCTCTCACTGTGTGAATTCCTATCACCACAACAGAGCTGGTTTAAAGATTAAATGGATGGAATAGATTTTACACGATGCATATTGCTTGATAGCTATTTAACAATAGTTAGTCATTAAAATACATCTGTGGAGGGGTTAGATTCTCTTGCATTCCTTGGTGTCTCAGGAAATCAGGGTAGTTGGTTCAAATCCTCAGAAACAGAACCTATCACTTATCCCTGCTGCTTATAAAAAAAAAAATCATACTTACTTTCTTATGATTTCATCTAATACCTCCAAATACCAGGAACTTTTTAAGAGTCCAAGATTGGTTCAGCACCCAGCCTGCTAGTACAGAGATCTCAACTCCATAGCCATGTTCCCACATTAAAGCAAGCCAACCTGTCAAGATAACCTTATGAATGGGGAGACTCCATCAGAAGCCCCCAAAGGACAGATGAGGTCCCACACCTCAGAGCCTTTGATCTTAACTGTTTTTTTTTTCCTCCAATTTAATATACTAACCTGTGCTGCATGAACTAAGAGACAGCTGTATACAGCAAGCCATGCTGGCTAGTATTTTGTCAACTTGACATAAGCTAGAGTCATCTGAGAGAAAGGCAATTCAGTTATGAAAATGTCTGCCTAAGATAGGCCTGCAGATAAGCACATGAGAGCCTTGTTAGTGACTGATGCAGAAAAGGCAGCTCGCTGTGGGTGGTGCCATTTCTTGGCAGATGGTCCTGAGTTTTATGAGAAAGCAGGCTGGACAGTCCATGAGGAGCAAGCCAGTAAGCAGCACCCTTCCATGGCTTCTGCCTCAGTTCCTGCCTCCGGGCTCCTACCCTGATTTCCCTCAGTGAGGGACTATTACCTGGAAATGTAAGATTAAATAGACACTTCCTTCCACAAGTTGCTTTTGGTATTTTATCGCAGCAATAGAAACCCTAAGTCACAAGCGATTCTTCCAAGGTTTGGCTAGAACTTTCTTTTAGAATGTTTATATATGTTTTATGTTTTATGTTCACTGTGTTCCTTAGTGTTTGTTTTTCATCCAAAACACAATTCCTTTTTCTGGTGGCCCAAAGTGGTCAGTATATGTAAGTGTCATGGTATTTTGTCCTTTGGGATGTTGACTGAGGTGTTCGTGTCAGTCAGCTCCTGCACCCATGATTACAGATTCTTGATCCTCTAGAGTGATTGTAATTTGTTCTTTTTCCCTGCCCACTTATCACCCACCTCTTGTCCCTCCCCTCCCTGGTCCTTTTCCATTTGCAGATTCCAGTCTGACAAGTGGACACAGGCAAACACATAGGGTGATTTGGCAGTCAGAGCCACTGCTGTGGACCTTCATATAAGTATACTGTGAACAAAGTGACTAGTGTAGCAACTATCTTCTGAGAACATTCAGATGCACAGTGGTCCTTTTGCAAGGGGCTTCCTGGTTTGTGGTTGTTTTTGATTATTTAAATCCTGGAAAAATTTTATTTGACAGGTGAGATATGTGTGTGTGTGTGTGTGTGTGTGTGTGTGTGTGTGTGTGTGTGTGTATTTCCCCCAATGGCCTCATTTAAAACTCTAGAGCAATTTCATCTTGGAATTTGCATGTATGGTATATACCAGAAAGCAGCTGCCCTGACTGTCTGATAGTTAAATGTCTCAAAAAAAAAAAAAAAAAAAAAAAAAAGGTGGTGGTGGTAAACTTACTCCAAGATTTAAATAATTTATTATTTATTACATGTACTTATTTCTTTGTGTTGGGGGGGGGACGGGTAGGGCAACATGTCACAGCATTTGTTGTAGCAGCCAGAAGACAACTCCTGAGAACTAGTGTTCTCCTTCCACCATGTGGGTCCTGGACATCAAACTGAGGCCATCAGGCTAGGTGGCAAGCACCCTCATCCCCTGAGCCACCTCATCAGTCTCAATTGTCGTCAGATTTTGAATGATATCCTGGAACATACCCCTCTCGGACCTCAGGAAGTTTCCGACGGTGACCTGAAGTCAACGTGTAACCTATGAAGGGCAGAATGATTCATGTAACAAAATGGAAGTCATCAACACGTCCCAAAATGTTTCAGTTGGCCACAGACATTTTATTTTGAGCCATAATGGTTCATTGTAAGACAAGGCACTTCATTCATCTTTTTCTGTCTGTTCCTCTGTCCATTCCTCTTTTGCCCTAGCTTTTGTTGTTGTTTTGTTTCTAGAGTGTTGTTTTGACACAAGGGATAGGGTCTTTTTCCACGCTAGCCTGGAACTTAATATGTAGCCCAAGACACCCTCAAACTCATGACAATCCTCCTGCTTCCACCTCCAGAGTTGTGGGATTATAGGCAGGAGCCACTCCTCCTGGCTTCACCTGCCCCTTTGTACCAAACCAGTAATTCTCCTTCTCATAGATAACAATCCAAACATAAATGTATGAAAATATTTCACGTTTAGTCTGAGAGGCACTATTAATGAATGCCAACTGCAAGAATTTTTTTTTTCTGTTCTAACTTTGGGGATAATTATGTTAATTTGACCAAAAAGTGTTTAATCTCTGGCAGGATTTTCCCAGAGTGAACGTATTTCTCAGGAGTTCCACATTATTAACGCTCGAAAATGAATCCTTTCCTACAGTTCTGAAGATATCCCCGATTTCTCTCTCACAGGGGGAGATTCCAGAGAGGAGGACAACTCAAAAAGGATGTGCACCTGACTGATGTGCAGATCCTCTCTGGCTGTTAGGCTGTGATGGGGAGGTGGCTATACAAGGCATTCCCGAGACCCTGCCAGATGTACGTGAGTCACAGAAAGATCCTTCCTGTGGGTCATACATGTCTATGCTGTTCTTCAGGCACAGTGCCCTGACTGTTAAATAACCAAACTACCTATCAAAACTGCACCTAAGGCAAGTGTCCCAACCTCTCTTTGCCTTGATTAACTAACAAAATAGGTAGCAGAAGTCTGGGGAGGCAGCTCAGCAAGGAACTTGCTTGCAAGGACAAGATCTCAAGTTCAACCCCCAGCATCCCTAAAACAGTGCCAGGTGTGCTGGCATACACTTACAATCCCAGTGCTGCGACCTTGGACAGCAGAGACAGGAGGACCCATGTTAGTCTAGTCTCATTGGTGAGCTCTTGGCCTTTGAGAGTGGCCAGTGACACCTTAAAGAGGGTGGACTGCATTTCTGAGAATGATGTCAAAAGTTGTCCATCAGCGTCTCTATAAATGCACATCTACACGATGAGCATTCTCACCAAATCCACACATGCACTCAGACCCCATGTACCCACACCACCACAGAGAGAAGTGGGGGAGGGGTGTTAAAATAGGTCCCGGTGATCCATCCTGTCTACAGACACCAAACTCGACACTGTCGCTGTTGCCACAAGGCACTTGCTGACAGGAACCTGGTGAAGCTGGCTGTTCCTTGGGAGGTTCACCCAGCAAGTGACCAATGCAGATGTGGATGCATGGAGCCAATCATCAGACTGAGCTCAGGGACCCCGGTGGTGGAAGGACTGGGAGAGCAGAGGGCAATTGTAACCACATAGGAAGAACAATATCAGCTGGCTGGACCACCCACCCAGTGCTCCCAGGGACTAGACCACCAACCAAGGAGTGTATGTGGAGGAAGCCATGCCTGCAGATACATATGTAGTAGAGGATGGCCTTGCCTGACATCAATGGGAGGGGAGGCCCTTGGTCCCGTGGAGATTTGATGTCCCAGTGTAGGGGGATACTGGAACAGTGTGGCAGGAGAGTGTGGGTGGGTGGGCTGGGGAGCACTCTCACAGAGGCAAAGGGGAGGGAGGAGAGGGCAGATGTGGGATGGAGGTGTTGTGGAGAGGTAACCGGGAAATGGGATATCTATCATTTGAGATGTAAACAAATGGAATGATTAATAAAAAAATAAAGAAAAAATGAATTGTTAAGGAAAAAAATAGGTCCCAGCATTTGCTGAAGGATTATGTCTTTGATAATGACAATGATAGATTCTGTTTTTAGAATAGAATCTAAAACACAATGTCACTATTTCCGTGTTTATTCTGTTGGTTTTTTACCATGGGTTTATACACCCAGGAATGAGACAGTTTACCTCCTCAAGGGGATTTTTTAAGAGCTTGGGTTCCAGGGTCAACCTACATGGTCTTGTTTGTTTACTCTGTCATAGCCTGGCATTCTGACTTTACACAAGTTGCCTAACTACTCTGTCCCCGCCCCCTTTTTATCCAGGTAAAAGGGTTAATGATAATACCTTCTCTATAGAGCTGTTACGCTATAAAATCCATGGAAAGAGCCCACAGGGTGCCTGGCACATAGAAATCACACGTGAAACATTAGCCTGGGAGATGTCCTGAAAAGGAGTATGTCAAAGCTGTGATGTCTTCCTGTCTATGGAGAACTTTTTAAATTACCGCATTTCCTCTGAAAAGAGATTGGCGGGAGCTGGCCATTGTGTTCAGAGCACAGAATACATGGGTCTTTCTCTGCTTAGTCGGAGGCAGAGGGAACAGCAGAAAGCAACTATGAGTGGGGGTCTTCCTGCAAGCCTTTCAGGTGCCTGAATTCAAACACAGAGGAGAGGAATTCCTGGAACGCATCCTAAGATCATCTGAACAGCTTTTCAAACAGGTAAGGGAAGGAAATTCAGAGCCCTGCTATGTAAAATAGAATTCTGTTCTATTTTACAGAATTTTCCCGTAATCCTTAATCCCATTTCCCAGAAATGGGACTTCGGCTGCTTATAGTCCCTTACCCTGTCCATTATGGAATTTCACTCTTTCTTTCCTTCCTTCCTTCCTTCCTCCCTTCCTCCTTCCTTGTAAAATTAGCATTCTTTGGGAGGAAATTCAAATCTCTCTGTAGAGGCCTTTCCTCCGTGGCTACAATACCTGTGTGTTATGGAGGGGGAGCTTTGGCATTTGGTACTAACTGGGACATGTATTTTTCACTTAGACTTATATTTGCTACAAATTAGTCACATGGTCCCTGATCTGTGCACAAGCCATGGTTTTCAGACCACCTTAAGCATCTGGACACTGATACATTTTATATGAAACTGAAGGTCTCTGTTTTTTTTTTCTGCCCAGCATCGGCTACAAGAGGTAGGGAGGTAGCTGTTTAGATGTGTCTTTCCCATACTGCACTGGGGTCTCCTTGAGTGTTTCCTTATCTTTGACTTTTGCTCGGTGGGCATGGAGGTAATCTAGCATAATCCAAGCAACCCGGACAATGTGAAGCCCAAGCCAATGTGTGCAATGATTTTGCCAGCACAGCTCTGTTAGGCTACTTTGAAGAAGTGAAGCGATACTTTGCACATGTTTTACAGGTCTCCAGGCAACTGCCACACATGTCACTTTCTCAGCCTTGCCTCCTGACAAGAGTCTCCCAGTCTTTGGCCCAGGTTGCCCACACTCACAGTCCCTTTAATTCTACTCATCCTCTGGTGACCCACTCCAGGGCATCCCCCTCGCCTTTAACAACGCTGCTTTCAGAATTAATTTTACTCACCCTCCCTCCCCTCTGCTGCCCTATGCCTTTTGGTTGCCCTGTGCAGTGAGCTGCCCATCATTCACACTGGCCACTTCAAGCTCTGCCACTGTGCCTTTCATCAGACACTACATCCTATTGATTATTCCAACTAAATATTGAACCACTATGGCGTGCGTTCAGACAGAATATGGTAAAGGAATATAAATGAATAAGGCTTGTCACTTTATATTCATTCCTGTTACTTCCATCCTCAGCTGGGACTTTCTTTGGCTTTTTTTTTTTTTTTTTTTAAATTTCAAATGTACAGAAAGTTGAAAGAAATTATAATGAACACCCATATACCACCCCTCCAGATTCATCCACCGTTAGCAAGCCTAGGTTGCTTCTTTCTCTGGAAATGCATGTGAGCTCACGTACTTTTAAGACATTGTGAACCATTTGAAAGCAAACACAGACATTGTAAGACACCACTTCTTAATACAGTGTATGACATTCTCCTTGAATTCTTGCTCTTGAAGAGCAAATTCTTTGCCATGGCTCTCTTTAGAGTAAGCTACTATAGACATAAGACATACAAATATAATGGGTTGGCTTTCGGGAGCACACAAAATCATTCACAAAGCATTCACTGTATGAGCAATTTTCTTGGGGCCTGGGGTACCTCTGGGTCTTCTTCAGAGCCTCATACTGCCCAAACCAGCATCGACTCCCTCCAGGTCATCCTCTTTACCCCAGATAGGGTAGCTACATAACGAAGTTTGAGTTTTCCGCTACCTTAGACTAATGATAGTTCAGATGCTTCTAAAATCAGTCAGTAGCTTTTAGTAGCTACCAGAGAGGATCAGTGTTCCTTAGAAGGACACAGAGCCTTTGTAACCAAGGCTCCATTGTTCAGCCAGTCTCTCTTCCACAGTTGCTGGTCCCCTAGGCCCCATGACTGGCTACATTCCCACTCTGAGCTTCGTGGACCCTGCCCTCCACACTTCTTACTCCTTACCTTTGAGCAGTTACTATTTTCTTCAAGCCTCACTTGCTGTGGGACATCTGCCCAACGCTCCCCTTTCTGCCTTTCTGTGAACATCCATTGACGACATTACTTACTGAATTTACTCCACTACTCTACTAGTTTACACAGTTTTATTTTCTGTGATGTTGAGAAGCACTCACATACAAGTTACTAGATAACTACATAACAGGAAGATCTCACATCCCACATAGTCACCTAATCTCCGTCCCCCGTGTCTGCTCCCGATTCTGTTCTCTGAAGGAGGCTTGCCTAGTCTCAAACACCTGACTTCACTTTCACCAAAGATTTTTTGGTTGAGGAGTAGCAACTCGAACCTGCAATCCCAGCACACAGGAGATGGAAAGTAGAAGGTGCCATCACCATGATTTGAGATTGGCCTGGGCTTCTGAATCAATTCCAGGGCATCCTAGGCTAGAGTGAGAGCCTGTCAAACTCAGAAAACAAAACATACACATACACACACACACACACACACACACTTTTGGGTCCTTCCTCAAGTGACACTCTGTGGTCCTTTAGTTTTCACAGACTGGCCTATTGGCACCATCTTGCTATCGTTTGGCTATCCAATGTGACCACTTGAATAGACAGCCTTATATCCATGCATGGGGAAGAGTCCACACTACTTAGAGAGTAACAGATAGTCCAAGAAATGGACATCTGTATAGGTGTTGGGATACTAAAAATGACACAAAAGGTGATCAGTTTGAAAGTCAAGTGGAAAAAGCCCTAAGGCTTACTCTGGGAAACCACTGCTACTTGGAATAGAATGCAATGGCATCCCCAGCTGAATTACAGAAGCTATATCATTGGGACACATGACCTTGAACTGGGAGGGAAGCAGAGGGCATGAGCTCAAGACTGTGTTCTTTGATTTTCTTTTTCCAGGTGACTTCAATGTACCTTTCCAACATTGGCACAAACACTGCTAATCTAGAAATCAGATCCTGACTTGCAAGGTGGCAAGCAGCTGGCCCTTTGGCTGGCAGCCAGGTCTGCAGCACAAGTAGAAACTTGCATTGGGTTTGCATTGGGTTTAAAGCAATTGCCAAGGAAAAATAGAGCAGCAGGTTGAGGTTGGGGTTCATTCTGTCTTGGGTCCCTTTGAATGTAGGAGGGGCTGCCCAAGAGAAGATTTTTCCCCCCCTGGGTGGGGTGGGGGAGATAGTGATGTGGGGGGGGGAAGTCGGGAGGATTGGCTAGGATTCAGAGATGGGCTGGAACTTCCTGCTGAGCCTCTGATTCTCCAGGGAACACCCCGCCCCCCCCCCCGCCGCCCCCCAGCCATGACTGTGTTGGGAAGCTGCTGCGAGACTGCTGAGCTGTCGCTAATGTCAAGGCTGACCTCAGCTGGCAGCGCCCTTCTCCTATTTCCCTGGTGAATTGGCCCCCGTGGGATGTTAGCCCATCTGCTTTTAGAAATGTGGCTGTCCCCAGCTTACCCACCCCCCACCCCCCCCATCACTATCTCCTGGCTCAGCAGCTGGAATGCTGAGGCCACAGTGAGCGATGTCTCTGCACAGATTCAATCCCCTGTGCTCCAATCAGAATGTATTACCAGGCAGGGCGCGTCAGCACGGCGATTTGGCTTCAACAATAAATCTCCTTGCTTTCATGAGTTTAAATCAGACTTTAAAACATCGCCCTTAATGTTCTTTTAATGCAGTTTTCTTCTGAATGAGTTCCCTTTAGGTCCAGTCCTTGTCATTAATACACTCTCTTGGCCAAGGAAGGAAGGCTTCTTCGAAGAAAATCCTGCCAGTTTAGGAAACCAGTTGAATTGCCGTGGTGATGCCAGGAGCCTCTTTTGCATTTTATAAGGACACTTGAGAAAACAAAACTCTCTGACTGTAAATTTAATTTTCTCTTGACAGCTTCAGTGTCTCTGCAACCCTAGACATTATCCATTACTTCTCTCTTCTGTAATTAAAAATCAAGGGGGGGTGTGTACAGGATTAACAACTTCTAATTTTCATTGATGAACTCTAAGAGCTTATCAATAATGGGATCAGAAAAGCCGCCTCGCCTAAGCTTTATTTTTCTAGGTCGGCTGGTTTTAATGGAGGATCAAGCCCAGGGTGAAAAATATTCTGGCTTTCTAAAGAGTCCCAGTGCTAAAGTTAGGGAGAAGGGTAGACCACCGGAGCCTGCGGCAGGAGGGGGCTGGGAAACAGGCTGGCCTTGCCAGTTTCACAGACTCAGCATTCAGGCTTGGGGAGCTGATTACGGGGGAAGATTAAAAGGCTGTCATTCACACACATGTTCCTCTGCTGTGGATGGTTTCAGTAAGAGAGGGGCTTGCACGTATCTGCTTAGGCAGAAGAAGGATATTTCCAATTAAAAGAATATTGGTGGTAATTCCTTTTGAGTTATACATTTGTAGATAACGCTCTATCATGGGATGAGGGCATCCATCCTGTTTATTACCCACAGGGATGTAGTTGAGCATGGGTTTCTCAGAGAGATGCTGAGCTGGTCGATAGTATCTGGCTGCATCATCTCAAATGCTGTGACACACAGTCTCACAGCAGTGGTGACAGGCATTTGACAGGAATGGCTATTAACATGCACAGATTCCATGAGACTCACAACAACAGTAGATGAATTAAGATTTTCTTTTTAAAGGTAAAGCGTAGATACCATGAGGCTTTGAAGCAGGACCTTGAGATTCTTCTGTAGCAGACGGGCCTCTGCCATGTGCAAACGGGCTGGGCTTCTGAGGTTCAGGCAGAAATTGCGTGATCTAGCTCCATCGCTTTCTTGCTCAGAGCTGGAAGGTTCAGAGCATCTCTAGGGACCCAAAATGTACAGGACAGCAGAAAAAGCCAGTAGTCCGAGATTCTGTCAGAACAATGCCAACTTGATTGGCATCCTTGGGAGATTCTTAAAGCAAGCCTAGGAAATCTCAGATAGCTGGGGTATTGCTTTCTACGAGGTCCCCTGTTCTGGGTATCCTACCATCCCCCTTAGCAGCTGATCCACCGACCCATCAGAACAAGCTCCACTGTCACAGAACACAAATGTGGAAGGTGTCTGCAGCAGTACGAGCTGTGGAGATGATATGGGAATGTGGACTAGCCAGTGGTCAAGCCTGAACACCAGGCCAACCTCTGATAATCCGTGTGACACCGGGCACCACAACCTGCGAGCCTCAGCACTCCTTCCTGCAAGATGAAGATTACTTTAGTTCCATCTCGTGGGGGTTATTATGAGCCTTAAATGAATAAATATGCCTACGGCATGTGGAACAGTGTCCATCCACAATCTAGGAAAAATCCAATCTTCCTGCCTCAGTCTTTCATTTACTGGGATCACAGCTTCTGTGACCACACCCCTGATCCAGTTCAATCATTTTTAATCAGTGATTTGGAGGCAGGGGTTGGGCAGGGTAGTTACTGTAGCATGTAAGGTGATCCTATAAGGAACATCTATGGATGCTTTTCATTTTAATTACTGTATGTTTATACATAATAAGAAAAGGTATATGCCTATTATTTCCCGAACACTGTTTATTAGAGAGATAAATCTTCAAAATGTGAACATATGTAAGAACCTGTGCAATTAAATATGGGCAAATTACAACACAAGCTGCATTATAAAGAATATGGAGATTGTCATGGGCCTCCAGGCTTCGAGGGTCGTGGAGAGTGACCTTGATGCACAAGGAAAGATGAGGCTAGAATGGGTGGTAAGAGCCTAGAGCTTCATATGATATGTTGTTAAGTTTGGACTTTGTCCCAGAGGTGAGAGGATATGATTGTTTGAGAA
This sequence comes from Arvicanthis niloticus, assembly GCF_011762505.2. NCBI lineage: Eukaryota > Metazoa > Chordata > Mammalia > Rodentia > Muridae > Arvicanthis > Arvicanthis niloticus. The sequence goes on along the minus strand of NC_047676.1, from coordinate 46,328,541 downwards.
CCGGGGTGCTGAAACAGAGAGTTGGTTGAGATGGCATTGCCCATTAAGAGATGATAATGATAATGATTATGGAGTGTAGGAATATATTTTTAACAATCTATTTTAATAAGGGTTGAGCCCTTAATTAATTTAATAAGGGTTGAGCCCTTATTAAAATAGATATTTTATTTAAAATATTTAAAATAAAAAAAATAAAATAAAATTTAAAGTAAACAAAAAATAAAACAATAAAAAGTAAATAGGGTTTACCTCTAGCTCACACCCACCGGAAATTATTAGGGGGCAGTGTACCTGTTTAGAAATAGTTCGTTGGGGTGACCCCAGTCTTCACTGTTCTTAGTCAGGTCCACTAGGGAGCAGCCCACAAGAACCAGCAACTGCAGACCAGTCCACTCAGCAGACACCACACATGAATCAGCAAATGCAGTTCAATCCAGAAGAAACCTCGAGGCTTGGTAACCAGCCTAAGTCCATGGAAGGGACCTCATGAGAAGTACTTTGGCGAGTTTCTCTCTATGAAGTCACTACAGGCAAAGCTCAGCATCACAATGTAAGATGAACCAATATGTGTGTGTCCTCAGTGAAGACTAGTGAAGGAACGAGGTGGAGTAAAGTGAACCAATGCTTGAGCCCCCACTGTCTGCGGGATCATATTTATATTCCTTTTAAACATCATGTGTCCTTTCACGTGTTTGCTATAGCGAAACGTCCTTTCACCTGTGTGCCTCTGGAAAAACGTCATCTGATATAACTGAAGTTTCCACTTTAATGGAAAAACAGACAAATGTGAGAAACATGAAATTCAAGACCTCTTTGAAAGACAAGAAGCTGAGTGGTCAAGCTGAGTCATGAGTGAATGCTGTATCAGCAACCAGCCCAAGCATGTAGAAGTTGAAGTCAGAAGGGCAATCAATACGTGATGGCAGAGAAATCAATTCAGTTTGAAGGACTCTAGCTGAGGAGCTCGCAGAGGCAGACGTTGAACATCAACAATGCTTTTTGAGCACCCAACTCTTGGACTCACGGCTATGAACGTCATGTGTCTTCATGCAGCTGTACATTGTGGTTTGGTTTCTGCCTGGATTTGTTCTCCAGCACTCTCTCCCTACCCTTTCTGTCGTTCCTTTCTTCCTGCATTCAGCAGCTATTGTGTGAGTGCTTACCATATATTCTAGAAGCAAAGAGGCTGATAAATCAAAACAGACAATAAAAAAACAGCTACACTGCAAGAAGGAAGCAACCAACAAAAGAGAAAGGAAACTGTCCAGTGTGTAAGGTGGCTAAAAAGCCAAGTGGGGTGGGGAGATGGGAACTCCTGGGAGGGGAGGAGGAGTGAGAAGCAATGACAACTGGGAGGTCAGAAAAGACACAGATGCAATCATGGTCATTCGCATTGGATTTGAACAAGTGATGGAAGTATCATGGGGAAACAGCTTCAGTGAAGGGGATTGTGAAGACAAATGCTGTGAGCAGGGAGAGTCATACTGTCCGTACGAAGCAACTAGAGTCTACTGACTGTTGCCTGTGGCTGTAGCATCTGCCACTTAACCCAGAATATATAACACAATTTTAAATTATCATCCTGCCCAATATGTCTCTCCTCTTGAGTTCCTCATCCTTTCTGCATTCAATCAATTTGTCCCAGCCTGTCCCAAACCTGAGTACCCAGCTTTCTCCAAACCTGAAGGATTACAATCCTAGCTTCTTTGGAGCTTGCAGTGGAAGGATGCTAAGTTCAAGGCCTGCCTGGGTTACCGGGTGAGTTCAAGGCAGCTTGATAAGACCCTCTCTAGAAATAAAGACTGGAGATATAGCTGGGTGACAGAGTGCCTGGCATGTGCAAATGCCCTAAGTTCAATCCCCAGTCTACAAAGGCACAATTTTAAAATCAAAAGAATTGCAGGGAGCACTCAGAAGGATGCAAGACACCATTGACCTCTGGCATTGGGGACCCGATTTCTAGCTGGATTTTCAGTCTGGGAGCCAGATTTAGGAGTAAGGGAAAGGCCCAGGCTGTAAAGTCAAGCTGATGGTTTCCAGGATAAAGCACAAGTCAAATTCCAGTTTCAAGGGGAAGGGCAGCTGTTCTAAACCTTAGCTACGGAGATCCTCCTGGAAGGGTCTGTGTCTTGTAGACACAGCCAGACAAGAAACAAGTAGTAATGATGTTAAAATCAAATGTTTCCCAGGTCAATTCAGAAACAGTCTGGAAACAGCGAGCTTAAATAAACATAGAGATGGCTTTAAACGGCATTAGGAAAACTGCTGGGAACCCAAGTTCCAGGTACAAGGAGTCACAAGAATACGTGCAACTCAGAAGAGATTCTAGTTCCAGCCAAACTAGATCACGTTTATCTCAGTGATAAGTCAGAGTGTTGATAACCTCAACTCTTGAAACTCTGCCTAAGAATAAGCTCAGCCTAGGGCCCACCATAGTCATAGCAAATGGCTGTTTGAGAAGCTGGTAGTGGCTACATCCTAGAACCCACACAACCCCTAGAACCATATCAACAATTGGGTTGTTGGTCTCAATCATTTGCCACTTCCCACACCATATCTATGCCATGCCTCTTCACAAAGTAGACTTCCCAGCCTCTTGAATTTAGGCTTAGCAGTATACTTTGGTGTGCAAAAAATAAGTGAGCACGATTATGTCCTAAGCTAGAATTTTAGTCTATAAATCTGCCTCTGACCCTGGCCTGGTAAGCTTTAGCCACCGCTTTGGTTAGTTTGATGGTCCCAGAACATAAATGGAGACATAAGATTCCCCAGCCAGTGTACCCTGGAGCCAAGCTGCCAGCAAAGCCCAGGCTAGACCAGCCCAACCACAGATGGCCCCCACTTTAGGATCAGTAATGAATGTCATCTGCTTTTAGTGGAAAGACAAGACCAAACAACGTTCAGGCCTGCCTCCAGGTGCCTAGCTCACTGTTCTGCCCTCACAACCTTAAAACTAATTTGCTTGTTTCATTTGAGATGTTCCCTGGAAATCTACCACCTATCTGGGTTCCTTATGGCGAGAAACCTAGATGTCTCCACGCAGCTGACAGATAGTGAAAAGCGACAGGGCTGTTTCTGTAGACACCAGGGGCAATGACTGAGCTCGCTGTGTGTGCTTGCCAGTTGCTTCGTCACAGTGTCTGAAGGAGAACACTGAAGGTCTACAGTAGTTTGGGACTCACAAAAAATAATTCATTATGCATAATGGTGATGTTGGCAGTGCATGCCAAATGGTTAAATCTAATGTAGCATACAGTTTCATTAAGGCACAACAAAATTAATCTACCCCTTCCCACCAGGAGGTTTAAACAAAAGCAATGGGGAAGGAGCTGCATATAAAAAGCTGCAATTCATTAATGAAATGAAGACATGTAAAATAATTAGGCTTATAACAAGAGATCAGAGAACTAAATTAACCCTTGTGTTTACTTTGCACAGATGCAACGGAGAACTTTGGCAAATGTTAAGTTATTATGGAAATGTCACTTCAAAGGATTAGCCTGGTGGCCTCCCATGAAAAGAATGACCTGTGTTGATCCCCCAGCCTAATAACTTCGCGTGACAATGGTCAAAGCAATATCTGCCAGGCATTTCGTGTGGGACCAGGAGCCAAGAAAGAATGCAGGTACAACTGTGGGAAAGAAACTGCAAATGAAACAGTTAATTCTCGAAAGAAGTCAGACTTGGATGTGTACATGTGGCATGCTAACTTGGCTAATTAATAATATTGAAGCGGACAGACTAATCTAAACCAATGGTGGGCTAAAGCTCTCCTTTGCCTGTTTAGTAATGATAAGCCAAGGGGGACAATGGAGCTTCCATTCTTAATAACTCCCAAGTCCTCATCTGCAGGGGGAATTGGCGAAAATAAGACCCGGGCCACTTGATGGGAACAGAAGTACATCTCAGGAGAGAAGGAACTGGGAAATGGAAAGTGAATCCTTTTTGGCAGGTGCCCTCCCAGCCAAGGGAGGGATGTTCTAGGTCTTGGTTTGTATTTCTTGCATTTTAGTTCCCCACGTAAAGGGCTGAAATACAGGTTTCCAAGGGCAAGTTTTCATGGTCCTTTGTAGAGAAATTCAAGTCTATGCTCTAAATAGGTTCACAGTGTAAATCTGGACTCTCCATTGGGCCAATGTGGCTGGGAACAGGCCCAAGGGGTTCAGAGGGGAATGAATGACTGGGATAAGAATCATGTACACCTTTCCTGTGGAGAGCTGGGAAGGACCGGGCCCAAGACTTGGTGGCAGTGACTGTCGTGAAGAAAAAAAGAAAATGGTCTACTCCGCTGACCCACAAGGGAACCTCTCCATAGAGGTGGAAGATGATATCTTTGTAGGGACTGATATCCCAGGGGCAGCCAAAAAGGACAACTTGGGTTACATCAGGGTCTACACGTCACTGGACACTCCTACACGTCACACTGAAGGTTACACGTGCTCCCGTGTGTTGCATAGCAATGATACTGTCTCTTTTTTAGCTTAGCTTATGCTGGTAAAAACAAGCAAACCAAACAAAACAGCAACAATAACATTAAAAAAAAAAAAACAAAAAAAAACCAAAAACACCAGTGGCTAAATTCATCCGGCGCATTGGCCTGAGGATCAGGGAGTTAAGCAAAATACTGTAGGAATCAGCAGTTAGCATCTGTTATTTGTTTGATTGATTGTTTTTAAGAAACAGGGCTTCCCTATGTAGTCCAGGCTATCCTTGAACTCCAGAACTCTTGTCTCCACCTCCCATGTATTAGGATTGCAGGCTTGACCACCACACTGGGCCAAAATTAGCATTTCTTTGGCTTGTAGTTTGTGATAAGCCTTTCCCTAATATAATCTTGTTTCAACATCCAAAGGTAATAATATCTTCTATTTTATATATCAGCAGGCCAGAGTGTATTGGCTAAGAAATTAGCCTAAAATCATTCAAATTGTTTAAATAAAATTTTATTTAAATGTTTAGATAAATGCCGGGCAGTGGTGGCGCACGCCTTTAATCCCAGCACTTGGGAGGCAGAGGCAGGCGGATTTCTGAGTTCGAGGCCAGTCTGGTCTATAGAGTGAGTTCCAGGACAGCCAGGGCTATACAGAGAAACCCTGTCTCGAAAAACCAAAAAAAAAATGTTTAAATAAATATTTTAATAGAGAAGTATATGTATGCAGATGTGTGTGTACAGGTGCATGCAGAGTCCAACATACATGTAGAAGTCAGAAGGCGACTTCCAGGAGTTCATTATTTCTTCCTTGTGTTGAGGCAGGGTCTCTTGTTTGTGTCCACCTTCTGGACAAGTCTCTCTTCATTGCCTTCCATCTCTATGTGGTACTGAGATTGCTGCACCACATCTGGCTTTTGAATGTAGGTTTTAGAATCAAACCTAGGTTCTCAGCATTGTTGACTTTTATCTGCTGAGCCACCTCACCCACACCCCTGAGATCATCTAAAGACGACTATGGTGTTTGAAGGTTTTGTAGATGCCCAAATCTTTACCTGTGGCACTTTCCCAAAGCACCTGGATGACTGAGCATGTGAAATTATGATGAAAGCGGAACGCCTCCGGATCACTGCCCTCAGAACGACCCTTACTACCTCCCCAAGCTCCCTGTGGAGTGCGGAGCCCAGAGCACATGTTCTCATGCTCTCCTCCCCCTGCTCTAGTCCCCTACCACAGCCTGGGACAGAAAAGTAGGTGACAGTGTGAATAGACGAACTCGCGGGGTAGCTGGAAGACGTCTTCATGGCCTAGTTTCCTAAAGAACGCCAAGTGAACAGTAACCGTAATATCCAAACCTCAGTGTGAGGCAACTGCTTCCGCACACATACAAGTCCTTAAGGAAAAGTATTCGAAACTATGGAGTTTCTGCGGACACGGGTGATCTTATTAGATAGAATAAATTCAATCAATGCGAGTCCCATCGATGTGGGAAAACTACCAACAGCTATCACATCAGCACAGGGGCTTCCCACATAAGGCCGAGCCCCAGTGAGAAGAGGCAAGTGAGGGGGAGGGACATCAGTTTTCCTCTGCTCTGCTTTTCTCTCCATCCTGAATGAGTTGCTTTTTAAATTATCCACTTGTTCATTAAGTGCTGGTCTGGGTCTCACCGCATCCTGACATTACACAGAGGACTTCTTTCATCCCATCTCTCTTGATCTTTACACTAACCTCGAGGACACTGTTTCCAAATGAGCGAATTGAGGCCCCATAAAGTTGACTGACTCCGCCCCCCATGAGTAGGGCACCTAGTGTGAACCCCAGGCTCCTTTGTGCCCTCCACTACCTTTGCTACTCGCCCTGCCTGTTACCCTCCAATCTTGCTAGAATTCTGCAGTGATTGTCCTCAAGAGAGAAGGCATTTCCTCCATTATCCATATATTTCAACTGAGGTCCCAGGATCATTCTGGAATAAATGAGAACTTAGAACCCCTTAGACTGTAGTAATCATTATTAATTGTTAGTAATCCACTTTGCCTGCTGAGCCACACTGTAATTTCCAATGCTAAGTGGAGCAGTCCCCCCCTGAGAGGTTGTGTCCTTGATAGGACTTCATAGAAAGAAATCAGTTCGAGCAACTTTACAGACCTGAGTCCAGAGCTTAGCCCCTGCCCTGTGCACGTCAAATGCTCAGTAAAGGCTTCGCTTGCGTGAATGAGTGAATGAAAGAAGAAATGAATTGTTCTGAAAGGCTCCTGTGGCTTCTCTGATACGCTCAGATCACGCTTGCTGATGTAGACTCATTGGGAGGTGGATAAGCAGCACCTGGGCATGTCAACGAGCCTGCTCAAAAGATAGAAGATGCAGAAGCAGAGTCCCCAGCCCTTTGTGAAGCATCCTTTACTGTTCATGCCGAGCACGCATCTGAGATTCCCCTTGAAGCTTGGCAGAATTTGTTTTTAGGATTACCTGACAAGCATTAAAAGCAATTGACTTCAGAGCAAATATGAAGGAGTCACTTTGCTCGTTGTCGTTGATTTGGTGGAGAACAAAAAGAAAACCAAGTGCACATCTCTTGTTTTTAAGGAAAGACTGTTTTAATTATTCGGGAGGGAACATCTCTATCCCAAAGCACATTCTTTGCACGATTATATTTAAATAAAATTGAGAGGTATTACATAGCTAGGAACTGGCAAATATTCAGATTTGAGAAAACAAAATGTGTGTCAACTTTTGTTTCACAAAGGAATAAAAAGTAATAATAAAGATCCTTAGTGTCTAAGTTAGTGTGCTTTAAGGTCCCGAGTCAAATACAGGGTGTTTTGTTTTGTTGCAGTCTTCACCTCTGTAATCTGTCTTTTCCCTCACCTTTCCTAGCCTACTCCACCCCTTTGGATTTAGATTGCTAACACCCAAAGAAATATATTTTCAATCATGTCCAGAAGTAATTGTCACTGGCCTCCCAAGGGCCTGGTGCTCTGATTCCCTGTATTTTTAGGGTGGGTTTGTTTCTGTCTCTGAATACATCTTCTTGGTACTCTAGAAACATGTCACCAAACCCCGAGGACCCCAGACCCAAAACAAACCCCACACTCTGAACATTCCCACTTCTGTTAGTAGCCCAAGACCAAAGGCCCACACTTCAAAACTCAATACATTTTAGTTTTAGGAGACTTTCTCGGTCTGTGCCTACACTGAGCTTTGGATAGGAAATCTTCCCCTTCACTCTCCAGGAAAAGAGAAAAAGACCCTCGAAGTAGGCTTCAAGAGGGACCAGGGAGTCTTCTACCATGCCCAAAGTGCCTCCCCTGGGTGCCTGTGTCAAACAGCAGGCACTTAGAGGAGTGTGACATGTTCAGTTTTATGTTAGATAATTTTGTCATCCAGTTTCCAACTCAGATGTTGGAGCATGCCTGACAGAGGGAAAAGGATATACTAGCACTTGAGAAATAATCTCTGGTGAGTTTGAAGGGAGTTTTGAGCCATCAAAGGAAGCACCGAGAGACTCCAGAGTGACTGTTTTAAAGGACAATATTTCCTAATATGGAGCGTTTGATATTTTTAAAAGATTGATATGAGTTTTTGCTGTCTTTGATAGAAGATGTTGTGTTCAATAAAGGTTGTCAGGATGCTACTATAGCTAACACGAACACTTGTGTATTAAGGTTAGCTTCCAAAATTTGACTTTTAGTGATGTGTTGTGGAACTCTGCATGTGTGCACACAATCATACATACCCACACACATACACACATATATTTAACACACACACACACAACACACACAAGTCTGCTCATTTAAACTGGAATTATAAAGCTGACACAGCATCCTATGACAGAATTAAATTCTGTTAATTAGTACAAGTTCTCTGAAATTAGTAGATATGTACAAATTTACCACTAAATTCCCATCCTTGTTTCCTAAATTTTCTTAGAAAAAAAATGTAAATACATTTTACATACATAAATGCAATAGTATGGATACATATACATACAGATACAAGGAAAATATGTAATTCAAAAGTAAGCTGTAGAAACCGTCCTAAGAAGTTTTAGGGTGGCATTTGAAGGCTTGGGTTTATTCACGACTAAAGACCAGGTTGCCAGGATACTAACTGGGTTTGTACCTATGATTCTGAGGGGATACACAAAACCTCTCCTGTTTATAGTTGCCGTGTCAGTACTCAAATGTGTCAGGCCACAAACTAATACTAGACTTTTATATTCTCTATCATTACATTTTCTTTACCATATCTTTGATTTCAGTTTGTCTTCTTACGACATCATTTTGTGGTACCCACCCCCTGGATTCCTTGCTAAAACATTGAAGCAAAGATATTTAAATGACATTCAATTGGGTCTCCTACTGTTTTGCCTAGTTCTGTATCACCATCTTAATGAGGTCATGTCAAACCAGTTATATTTTATCATCAATACAGTTGTTTGTTTGCATATGATACAACTGAATGTTTACATATCACCCTGGGAAACTGGACTAGTTATTGATTTGTCTCTTATTGTTTCCTTCAATTCTAAGCCCTCAGGAGCTATTGTCTCTTTATATCATTGCTAAAAGAGCTCTGACAGTATTTCTGATGTCCTCAGATGGAGTTCAGAAAGTATCTCCCAGGTGCAGGCTGCTGGGCAAGTTGTTTAGTTCTCACGACCACGTGGTTTAGTGGACCCATTGAGCAGGACATGGGGTTAGTCACAGTTGCTCTCCTGGTTCTTTTTCTAGTTGCTGTGACAAAATACCTTGCATGAAGCCATTTAAAGGCAGAAGAATTTATGTTGGCTCTCAGTTTGAGGCTATGACCCATCATGGAGGGGAAAAGCATGGTAGCAGGAACACAAATCGTCTAGTCATATTGCATCTGATGTCAAGAACAGAGAGAGGTAAATGACTGTCTTCTGCTCTTCAGTCTTCTCAGACATCAATCTGGCACCCTAGCCTAGGGGATGTTGCCACCCAAGCTTAGAGTGGATCTTCACACCTCCATTACCCAGTCTACAAACTCTCTCACACACATGCTCAGAGATATGCTGCCAAGATTGTTTGCATTGGCACCTAATATAAACCTTTACAGCCTTTCCACTGCTACAGACAGCGCCAGGAAGAAGGTAAGCATTCTATTGATTTTCCTAGTCTTACTTTCTAGAATCCTCCTTTTCCTGCATTCTCCTTTGTCTTTCAAAGACAGCCTTATCTGTGGTTAGCTCCAGTCTGCTTGGGGGAAAATAAGTTGGCCTCTTACACCGGAATTGTGACCTTTGGCCACTGATTGGTGATAAATAAGTAAAGTAGGGCACAGGGAAAAGCACAGAGGTGGTGCGGCTAAGCAGTGTAGCATCTGGGGCAGGAGGAAGCTGTGCAGTAGCTGGAGCCAAGAAGGCTGGCGGTGGCAAAGTAAAGGAAAAGGCAAGGCCTACTCTGTTTTATTCTGAGCAAATCCATTAAAAAGAGAAAGCAGATGTAGGCGCTGACCATGAGAGGTCCAAAATCACTTTCTTCTTCCTGTGACTCAGTCTTTAGACCGGTTTCCTGTCCTTGATTTTTTTACTTCCTTAAAGTGGTTTCCTCTGTCCTTTCTGAAAGTCCTCAGTCAGTCCTTTGCCACAGAGTCACCAAACCTGCTCTAACAGGGACACCTGCAGCTTGCAAGATGCCTCTCACTACAGGACATCTCTGCCACTCCATCTTGCTCCAAACACAGGCCACACAGATGTGGGGTGTCTGGAGCCCTAGAGGTGCCTCTCCATTGTAGCTGAAGGGTTCAAACCCTGTCCTCTTGGCACTCAGTGGAGAGCAAACAGACAATGCAGTGGCGGAATGGGACAGCAGTGAAGCCTTGTTGAGCTTGCCAGTCCCATTACAAATCCCATGAAACATAATAAAATACACCTAGGGTGTACTCTAAAAACGCTATTTATACTGTAAAGAAAATGCAATGAAATTCTTTCTTTTTATTAAGTTTTAGGGCTTTGTCCATCTCATACATGCTGTGCTCCCCTGATCTCCTTCCCCCAACCTCTCTCCCCTCTTGTGGGAAAATGTCCATTATACCTTTGTGTTTTGAAATTATTTTACTTCAAATATCTCCTGATTGTTTATAATCTGTGGTTTTATTGTTATTAGTGTTCTTTTTTTGAGACATCTTCTCACAGTATAATCCAGGATGCTCTGGAACTCATTATTTAGGTAAGGCTGACTTCAAACTCAAGGGTGTCCTCCTGCCTCAGTCTATATGATCTTTTACAAATGCCCAGTGATCCCAATCACTGGTTAACCTCTTTGTGCACTCACTAATACTGTCCAATGCTTTGTCCAATAGCATGTTCCACATATGAGAACTGCCTAACCCCTCAGTAACCCTTGTCTATCTACACCAGAAAGAACACCACCTTCTTGCTTGCTCTCAGTACACTTTCTGCACTCATAGTCAACTTCTTCTGTGAAGTTGCCTCTTTATTTTTTATTTTTGACCATTTGATGGGATCCATTTACCACTATCAAAAACTTCATGTTTTAGTTACAATTGTATTCAACACAAACAGGTGGAAGAGGATTGTTTTCTATCCTTCAAAAAAGTTCTATGTGTAGAAAACACAGATTTTATGTTAATTTTGTCCAAAAATCAATTTTGTCCAATAGGGCCCAATGGCTTTTGTTGCATTTTATATATCTGTTTAAATCTTCAGCTATACAGGAATGTGATTATTTCACTATGTTTATCTTAATGAGTCCTTATAGGTTTTAGTAGTGTACATCATAGAAATGACCAGGTCTCTCTAAACATGTAGAAAGCGACTCCTCCCAAGCACATGTAACTAGCTGCGACCCATAGAACAAGAGAAGCAATGGTACCACTTCTTGGCAAAGACACTGGGAAGCTCCTGAGTGATTCTAAAGCAGACTTGGATGCCCTCTGTCAGATCTGAACTGATGAATCACACCATGGCAGAGAGTCACTCAAAACTCATCCATGAGAAAGAAATAAACTGTCTTTGTATTGAGTTACTCACATTTCAGGGTTAGGTGTTTCCTCTGGATAACCCAGCCTTTATTGACCAATATAGTTTCTCCATAGATCCTTTTGGAAATCATATATATATATACATATACATATATACATATATATATGTGTGTGTGTATACATATATATGTAAATATATATAATTTATACATATAATTGATATATAATCCATTGACCAATATAGTTTTTCTATAGATTCTCAGGAAATATATATATTTTATATATATGTAATATATAATATATATATATATTATATATATTGGTGTGGACCATTAGAGTAACCATGAGTAGTAGTGGTTGTGTTTCTTTTATTCTAATACTTAGGTAATTAAATTTTTATGAATACTAAACTTGACAATTAATGAAGTTGACACAGTGTTACAGTTTGCCGCTTTTTACCTCAGGGTTTGTTAATTTTGATTTGCACTTTCCCTGTGTGCTCTTTCAGGTCCTAGACATTTTCAGAGGCCTTACAGAGCAGATAGGCCACTGAGACTATCTAAAGGTTAACAGGGCCCTGATTGGGCTGACCACTATTATATAACGCCATGGGGGAAGGGGAGAGTCTGCCATCACAGGCGAGAATAGTGTGACAGGCACCAAGGGCTCTGGCTGAGGTGAATCACTTGCACTTAGACCCCAAATGACAATAGCACTGTAGGGAAGCTCACAGATTGATGCTGGCAAGTCTCCCTTTGTCTCCTTCATCTTTCCTTTGGGAGCAGAACCATTAGTTTGCACCTTCCTTCTCTTACCTCTAGACCTCAGAGGAGACTCTCAATATCTTATTACTATGACTTCAATGCGGTAGTTATGCTGCAGCTCAGAAAAGTCCAATATAATAAACCCTGACCTTATGATATATATATACATATATATGTGTGTGTATATATATATATATATATATATATATATATATATATATATAGATTGTAACTTGCTTTAAAAAAATGGTTCCTTGCCCCATAAAATGAATTCAACTTTGGTCTCCCTAAAATAGCCCACTCCCTTGGTGCATGTTAAATATAATTCAATTTACAAAAATTCGATTTGCATATAACCTTTTCTGCAGCACATCCATTGTGCAAAGCAATGTACACTTGTAATTGGCTGCAAATTGCCAGGAGACCACACTTGCACATATTGTTCCTAGATGTGCAATTTTTTTCTTAGTCTCCATGGGATGAGGGGGTGGAGTGGCTGAAATTCCAGTTGTTCCTCTGATCCCATTGGCTATGCTGAGGAGGGAGCTTTGTCAATTATTCGGAGGCAGCACATGCTATGTGCAAATCAATGCTGTGCATTTAAAAATAGGAAATAGAGAGAGGCGAGGTGACTGAGCCTGGACTGCCTGGCTGCAGTTGGTGATGACTGAGGATGCCGGCAAGCCTTCTTTATCGCAGTGCCTGACAGGCATCAGGAGGAGAAATGAAGCACAGGACAACTTACAATAGTGGCTGGGCTATCAGCTTTCCCCAATAGGACACTGACCTTCCGAGGAAAACAGCAGAGCTGAGTTCAGTGACCTGAGCCATGTGGAGAAAGAATGAACCCCAGCTGAGTCGGTAGCTCCAGTGTCCTGCTCTGGGAGCCTTCTGGCCACAGGAATGTAGCCAAGACATTTAGCAAAGACGGGGCATGGGGTGTTGGTGGGGGGAGCACTGTGAAGGTGTGGGGGGTGCAGCATTTTTTATGTGTCTACATAAGAGGCACAAGTGGCATCTTTTTGCAGCAAATTAAATTAAAGTAGATTATTGCCGATGATGCCAAGTCGCATTTAAAATCCCTTTCAACCTGAATATTAAAAACCCTGCCTGGCACATCCTGCTCTCCTTTCAGAGATAATGCTCAGCTCGCACACTGCCGCTGCCTCACTTCCCTGAGCCTCACTCACTCCCTGCCTCTTCTGATTAGGCCTCTCCTGTCTCCGGGGAGATTTCATCTGGGAGGCTAACAGCACTGGTTCCCCAGGCTAGCCTGCAGGGTGTGTCAGATACCTGGGAAGAGTCAGGCCCCTCCCTCTGGAGATCTGGCCTGTACCACCAGAGCTTGGGAGATGCACCGAAAGGAGCCTAGAGATGCCTACCTAGACCTCATTTTCTCGGTACTTTTTTTTTTTTTTTTTGCTGGAGGGAAGAGCTCCTTAGGCCCCCATGTAGCTGAGAAGTCCTCTCACACTGCAAGTTCAACTCCCTGAAGGCAATGCTTGGCTCCTTCTGGTTTTAAGGTAGGTGTTTATAAATTGCCTGCCATAAACACCCTGGAAGCAGATGAGGTACCACATCAGCTAATAAGCAAACTGACTTGCAAACTGGGGTTTCTGCTCAACCAAGTAAGAACACTGAAAAACTTACGAAAACTGTGCTTGTAATGGTTGCTTTAAAGCTTTATGTTTATTTATTTTTATTATTTTTGGAGGGGTTGTTTTGTTTTGTTTTGCTGTGGAGACAGTCTCATTCTGTAGCCTAGACTGACCTGAAATTCACTACATGGCCATGGCCTTAAACTCATGGCATTCTCCCTGTCTTACACTCCCACATGTTGAGAATCATAGGTATGAGACACTGTACCTGATTCCCTGGGAAAACTAATCGCAGCCCACTTCCAACGTAAAATTGCTTATTTGGGCAAATTTCCTTTCTCTTTCAGTGAGGTAGGGCACCATATGACTCCTGTGCCATTAGCACAGGTCCCCTCAATGATGCCCTAAGAGGCAGGTCACACATTGTACAGTCGCACTGGGCAGTGCTGGCCCTGGGAAGAATGGGGCTAACATGTTTTTAATTTAGTTTGATTTCAAGGGAAAGATGTGACTTTGTGAGCAAGTCCACTCACTTCTTATACTTCGCTCCCTGTGCTCAGCGCTATCCTGGACAATACAGGCTTTAAGTAATTGTTCTGCTTTGACTCACAGACTAAGAGTGGAAACAAAAATCACAGGATGAGCTGGCAGTGCCCAGTCTCCTGTCGTCATAGTAAATGAGATGCCCTCTACCCTGCCAGTGTTGCTGATACATGGACAAGACCAACAACCAGGCAGGACAGGTCAACAAGAGCAACATGTAAAACTAACAGAAGGCCAGAGCCACTGCCTTGTGGCCTGCCCGGGGCCTTTGTGTGAAGAGCTGGAAGTGCTAAGCCCTAAGCAGATGCAGGCAGGCACCCTGAGCTCTCTCAGAAGAGGCTCCCATACTCCTCCTATTCACGTCCAAGCCACATTGCTGCCACTGAGAGTAAGATGAAACAGGAAGCTGAGACAGTAAGTGGGTGAGAAGGAGGCCAAAGTGGCTGAGGCTGTGCACGTCCCTTCTGTTCTTGGGAGATGTCGGTATGGAACAGGAGGATAAGGTATAAGTCATGGTTTCTACAGAGACAGTTATTTTCTATGCTTGCTTTTTCTTTCATATGTACTGGTGTATTCAATGAAGCTTGCAAGACCCAGGGGCAGAACCTGGCCCAGCATTGGCCACTGTATCACGGAGCAATAGTGACCAGGTCAAAGTCCTCCACCAAGGTCACAGAATATGGAAAGTTATCATTGGACCTTTGGGTGTCCTCTCTATGTACTTCCATTAGGGATGTAGACCCCAGAATCTTCTGGTTTAAGTCCTTGGAATTTCATTTAAAGGGGCCTTTTTCCCTATCTACTAGATATGTTAGCAACAGGGACATAGCACACTTCAGAGGTCTCCTCTAGAGGTCTCCTGCTTTCTTCTGGAGAGGCATGGGATAGAGCCACAGAAAACTGGAATAGTGGCCTGTTATGGATAGTAGAGGGGGATATTTAAGACATCCTTTACTTTTTGGGTTCCCTGGAGAGCCTTGAACATCAGGTTGTACCTACTCAGATCCCATGGTCATACGCAAGGGAGAGAGAGCCCTGATCATGGAACACAAGACCTACAGAACATCAAGGGAAGGTCAAAGTAGCTTCAGCTTCAACCTTCTTCCCCTCCCCTCCCCTCTGCCATTTAGCTGTGGAAGTATGCTTATTATTATTATTATTCTAGTTTCAATATATTTTCAGAGCTCAACTGTCCTCTTGTCTCTTTATACACATAGACCAAAAATGTCATGACCTGCCTAAGCAGTACCTACCAGGCACCAGGCAGGGCGAATCTCCCTGAGCTACAAATAGTAAGTGAAGAATTTTTTAAAGATGCTTAGGGGATAGAGGTTCGAGGATGCAAAGATTCTAGGTTTGATCCCCAGTACTGCAAAATAAATGAGGTTTTAAGAAGTGCCTGGGATAACCTGTTTCCCTTTATCGAAGAATTCGAGTCAGATATAAGCATAAAAGCATTAAAAAAAAAAAACACTTTAACACACCATAGTTTTGCCATGCCTTGTACTCCCCAAGTTTTAAATATTAGGAGCTTGGTCCTCAGTGTGGCAATGGAAGAGGTAACAGAACCTTTAGAATTGATCTTTTTTACATGTTGCTAGGGGTGTTGCCCTTGAAAGACATGAATGTGTTCCTCTGAGATGGTGCTTGCATGAATGCACAATGATCAAGTCACCAAGTCACCAAGTAGCATCTAGTGAAGCAATAGAAGGGCTTTCTGTTTAGCCATGGCTATGCCATCAACCACCCCAAAGCTTAAGAGCTTTAGAGCACTTATCAATATATCAGACAGTTCTGTGGTCACCTGACTTGTGTTCACTCAAGCTGTAGCATCCCGCTGTGCTGAGATCACCTGACGACTCAGCAGAGCTAGAAGTCCAAAGATGACCACTGGTGCCATCTATCAGCTGGAGTTACTGGGTATGTTCTCATTGGGTAGTTTGGGCTTTTTACTATTGGTAGCTCATTCCAAAGAGAGGGTGTCCTAGAAAGAAAAGTGGTGTTCACTGTGTGCGGTCAACAGCAAGCCACAGAACTTTCTAGCTCACAGAAACAGACACTATGTTGTTGTCGTTAATATTTAAAACGGCATTTTCTTGGGCCAACTATCTATGCAGCAGCGGCTCTGCTTAGCTCTGCCGCCATGTTCCATGGCCAGAGGCCAAGTGCGTGCCACAGCTAGAAACAGCCAGAGGCCATGCGAGACCCAACAGCTAAGAAGGGCCAGCCAGAAACACCGGCCCTGCCACTTACAAGACAGCAGCGTGGGAGATGGCTTTGCCAATCTTCCACAATGTCTCCACAAGGCTGAGCTGAGCCCAGACCATCCCACCATCCATGCAGTACCTGGTATCAAATGAGACTCTAAGGCTTAGATTATCTAAAGGCTTTATAAGTTTGGTAACACTCAAATTAACAAGATGCCTATACAACTGGAGGTGTTGCCCAATTAACTAACCCAGGTATAAGTTGTTACCCAAGACTGCTCTCAGTTCAAGCGTGGTTCTCCATCTTCCTACACCTCTCTGTCTCTCTCTCTCGATCCTCCTCTCCCTTCTCCTCTTCCTCTCTTTACTCCTGCTCTTCCTCTCCTTACTCCTCCCACCTTAGCTCCTCCCAACTTGCGGGAAAATTTCCCACTACACTATGTAATGCATGAATTATGGGAGGTGTGATTCAGTGCAGCAGCCATCTTCGAAAATTATTGCAGACAGGTATTAGCAAAGCTGGTCCTACAGTGTGACTGGAAAGAAAATATATATATATATATATATATATATATATATATATATATATATATTCTCTCTCTCTCTCTCCATATATATATATTTACTCATTTATTTTGGAGCACTGAGGATCAAACCTAGGATCTTATATATAAAGGAGCTCCTCTCCCTTCAGCTTTCCCAAAGGTAAAATGTTAATGAGATCATATGTGAACTCTCTGATAAATTAATGCCTCCTTATAAAGCGTGCTATTATTATTAGCCTGCCCCATCATTGCCACCTGGGAGTCTACAGAAAACAGGCACATCACATGTATCTCAACAACAAAACTCCATTAAATTCATTGAAATAACACAGACATACAAATTGAGTACAGATCAAATCCTATTACAAACAAATTGCGTTAGGTTTGTCTCCAAAAATCCAGTGGAACCAGATGTTTTCCAAGCCTTACTTCCTTCAAGCAAACACTCCATGTAAGCAATGTGGAGGGCTGGCGCTGACAGAAACAGCCCCTGAAATCTGCTAGGGTGGGATTTAGGCCTATTTTCTTTCCATCTTAAGTCCCAACACCTTAAAAAATCTAAAATATGTTTGCAAGATTCATATGTGAGAGATGCCTGGGAAACAGTTAAATTATAGAAGTTGCTTCTTTCTTCTCCCAGCAGGCATCTCTTTGGGACCCTAGGGTGGGATCCATTTGCTTCTTCAGCAGGGATTTAGTACACTCACAGTGAAAAAGCCTGACCAACAGCTGGAAGCCTCGCCCACACCAATAACCTTTTGCACTGCAAAAGTAAATTCAAGATAGAGGAAGGGCTTCAAACGGCCTCAACATGTGGATGGCTGTTAGTTAGCCCCTTGTCACTGTGGCAACATATGTGAGAGAAACAACTGACAAAAGGAAGAATCTTGTTTTTCTCGGGATTTCAGTTCATGGTCCATTGCTGTAGACCTGAGTGAAGACAGAGAGACATCATGCAAGAACATTGATGAAGAATGCTGTTCAGCTCATCATATCTGGGAAGCAGAGATGAGGTGGGTAGAGCGGGTGGGGCTGGGGTAAGATGTATCCTTTAAACACATGCCCTCACCAACTCACTTCTCCTAGTTAAGCCATCCTCCAGTTTCCAAAAGGTCTGCTCAGTTATGGATCCATCCATAGATGTAATCCGCTGACTACATCACAGTCCTCAAGATCTGAGTGTCCCAGAATACTGCTGTGAGATGTTTAGTATCTGAGCCTTTGGAGATACTTTGTATCCAAACATAGCAATGAGCCATTTTCTCAAGTTAGACTCTTGCTTTATTTTGTCTAAATATATATTTTTCTTTGTAATTTTCTACTTACACTTGCTCCATAGTCCTAAGAGGTTAGGTCACATCTATAAACACTATCTAATGTCATTATGCTTGCAGATGGCAGGCCCTCACTCAGTGAAAACAATCCTAGAAGTTATTCCAGTCCTTTCCTCTGCCCACTGAACCAACAAACTCTAGGAACCACTCAGTCCTGTCTCAGATGGCACTGCTCTTTCCCAGTGAAGCTCAGAACATTCCAGCATTTCACTTTGCCCCACAGACCTTCCTTCCTTCCTTCCTTTTTTTTTTTTTAACAGCAAGTGGCCAGACATGAATCTGCCTGCTCACACAGGTTCCCAAAATATGCCATATCTAAAACTGGAGATCCCCAAGACAGACACCATTTGTTCAGGCTATCTTCATGTTACCGTCCCTTGTGAATTCAGCCATTTCTATCCCTGTGTTTTTTTCCTCCATCACAGAATCCCATTTCCTCCCCTCCCCCTTAGTTCACTGCCAAATTAACCTCTTTCTTTCTACCAGAAGTCATTTAATTGACGGTTTCGTTTTGTCTCACAGTTCGACACCATATGTACTACATTATTTGTGTTTGGGTTTTCTCTGATTTTTGTCTGAAATGAAGCAAGCATGGCCTGGGAATCTGCTGAAATACCAAGATTCTGCAAAGCTGGACAGATTCAGAGATACACATAGAAAGAGACAGAGTTGGGGACGGTACTTTCCCAGATGGGCATAATCTTTCTGGTCTTTCTTGTACTTACCCTGTGTATCCTAGTAGATGATCAGCACTTCAAAGATAAGAACCAGGCCTCTGCTCCTACGTGTCCCTCTCCTTTCAGCACAGCACAGGGCTCTGCTCAATACTGATACTCCATGCTAATGGCTGAATGGCCAATGGTCCCAGACACCACTCATCAGGCCAGAGGCTCCATTTCTTTTCTTTTTTTTTTTTTCTTTTTTTTTTTTTTTTTTTTGTTTTTCCAGACAGGGTTTCTCTGTGTAGCCCTGGCTGTCCTGGAACTCACTCTGTAGACCAGGCTGGCCTCGAACTCAGAAATCCACCTGCCTCTGCCTCTCAAGTGCTGGGATTAAAGGCATGCACCACCACCACCACCCCGGCTTCAGAGGCTCCATTTCTTTGAAAGGAGGATGGTTCAAAGTGTTGAGTAGATTTACAAGGCCCTATGAAGATAAATGATGATACTGGTCCTGAACTTCCAAAATGTATCACACAGGTGCTACCCTTGGGTGCAGAGAAAAGTTTCCATTTTAAAATTATTGCTTCAACCAACCACATAGGAGATCCATGACAAAGAGCTTGTTTCTAGTGCCTTTCTAGTATATTCTTAAAGGGCAAATTTTGACTTTAAGATGTTAGACAGATTTGAGATTGCCACTGTGTATCTGCTGTAGGCCACGCATGCTCGTGGCTGCAACAGAAGAGCAAAAACTAGGTACGTTATAACGAACAAACCTGCACTTCCTCACACTTCTCGACATTGAGAAATCCACTGTCCATGGGCTGCTTTGGTGTCTAGTGAGGGCACGGTCTCCACTCCCAAGGGAGTATTATTGCATCCTCTGGAGGACAGGAATGCCTCACATGGCAGAAAAGCTAGAGACGAAAGCCACACTGTTGTTGAAAAAAAAAAAAAAACTCTTTTATAGCTTTACTTTATTTTTATTTTACGTGTATGAATTTTTGCCTGCATGTCTGTGTACCACATGCACACTTAGTGTCCACAGAGGTCAGACGTTGTTGCATGTTTTGGAACTGGAGTTACAGATGGCTGTGAGTGACCGCTTGGTACTAGGAATTGAACCTGGGTCCTCTGCAAGAACAGCAAGTGCTTTGAACCATGGAGCCACCTCTCCAGCCCCATAAGCCATGTTATTAAGGCATTAAGTATATCCTTAAGGTGGAGTTCCCAAGGTCTCAGCACCTCATCCTAAAGTCCACGCAGCTATTACTATTGATAATTAAATTTCTCTTTCTTTAACATTTTATTGATTTGTGTGTGTATGAGAGAGAGAGAGTGTGTGAGTGTGTGTGTGTGTGTGTGTGTGTGTGTATGTGTGTGTGTATGTGTGTGTACATGTTTGTACCTACCTTGGCACACATGTTTGTTGACATCAGAAGACAACTTTCGGTTGGCACCTTAACTCTTCCTCTCAGTCACCTTGCCCGTCCTACAGCAATCCAATCTTCACGTCCATTTTGAAGAGGTCAAACACTCAGTCTAGCTCACTGACTCACTTTTTCTCCTTCACTCGGCTTAGAATGTCTTTATCGTGTGGCGTTGGCTTCAGAATCCTGAGCAGAAGCAGTTAAGAGGCAGCTTACCCAGCTGGCCTGGCCCAGCAGAGAGTGATAGTTCATCTTGGCAAGTATTAATTTTCATTAAAAAAAAAAAAAGCTTTCTCGCTTATTTTTTAAGCCATGTTTTCTTGAAGTACATTTGGCTTGTGAACCCCGTATTTACATGTGTTTGGGGGAGAAAAGGACAGACAATCCTGCCTTTAATATGGCCTCTCGCTGAGATGTCTCTACAATAGAGAACAATTGGAGGGCCTTGATGTACATTTCCAAATTCCTTCTACTGGTCTGCCAAGGCTTCTGAAAGGTGTATGGTCAGTATGGCATGTATTTAGGAACTTTTTGCCTGCCCCAAACACAGCAGAGCCTCTATATGCTAGTTTCCAGCTATGGCAAATGCTTGCCTTTTAACATTGTTGTTTTATTGATCATGGTGTATGACAGTAATTGCCCTTTCAGCTTTATGCATTTTAATTACTTGCTTTTCCTCCTGTCTTTGAATCTCAGTGTGATGGGATCACCAAGGGTGCAGCTCCAGTAATTCCAATAAAAAAAAAAAAAAAAAAGAGCCCGTTGAGATGCTGGTGAGGTGGCTCTCTTTATCTGGCCAGCTCCCAGATGAAAAGCATTCTTAAGAGAGGCTGTGAAAACAGAGCTCACAGTTTGCTGGCTGTGGGGTGTGCATAAGAAGAGCCCGCTCAGCAAAGCCAGGAAGGCTACAGTGTAGGATGCACACGTGTGTCTGTGAACTAGTACTCATGCATGCATCTGTGCGGTCCCCTCCCAGAGACGGCAGCAACAAGGCTCTCTGCCTTTATCTGAGGCCTATCCAGAGTGGCAAGCAAAGGCTGTCTGCTCTCCACGTTCACAAAGGAGCTGCCATATTTCCAGAGCAATTTTCTAATTTCCCTGTATTACTCTTCTTGTCTTGTCGCTGTGACAAAATAAGACCCCAAACCTATAGGAGTGGGAAGGGCAAACTCGGGACTTGAACTTGCTTCTTGTGACTGTAGGTTTAGTCCCTTCCAAGCCACATGTGTGCATGTGCATGAATTCGGATGTGTGTCTGTGTGGTGCATGCATGTGAGGCCGGAAGTCAATGCTGGTTATTGTCCCTAAGTCAGAAGCCTGCCCAGTAGCCTTGGCTGGCTGGTCATCGAGCTCCAGAGATCTGTATGTCTCAGCTATGCACCTCTCACCTCTCCACACCTGGGATTTTCTTGTGGTTTCTGGGCAACAAACTCAGGTTCTCATGTTTGCAGTGTAAGCACTTAGTCACCATCCCAGGCTCCAAACTACTTTTTAAAAATCATGTCTCATCCACAACTGTTTTCTTTCTTTCTGTTTCACCGAGAATCCTCACATGACTCTAATAGGTGTTACACCATCATTTCTTCCCTTGAATTCGTTGTGAGGTACCCACCAGAGAAGATTCTTCAGACACAGGTTCAAGCCAATAGACAGTCTCAGTTAGATGAATAGTGACTTCTCTGGGTGTTTGAGACTTGTGTGAAGTCCCAAACCTTCCTCAGGGTGAGCTTTAAAGCACAAAAATCTGTGTCAACACGGTACAACTAGCAAAAAAACAGCCAGAAGTAGAACTGCAAAAGCCAAAAAGCAAGGTCAGCACACTTAGGACTTTCCCCAAACTGTGATGGGTTAGGTCTTTGGTTTTGTTTTGGCAGGTGGTGCTGCTTATATGCTAGATTCCAAGGCCTGAATAGGACTCCCATCATGGTGTTGGTTGTGGTAGAGTCTGGGGGCCTATAACAAAACATCACCTTAGAAACTGATTTTCTTAGATCATTTCGAGAAGCCAACTCATTACACTGTGATTTGAGCACACATGTGTCCACACACAAGTGACTTCAATCTGAGTATTTCAGTCACTGGGGCTAAGGGCAGCTGAGCGAATCTCAGTAAGGCAGGGTGCTTTGCCAGCAGAATCCAGGTCTCATTCAGACCCACCAACAGCTTCTTACAGAGCATGCTCTGAAAATTTAAAGGGCTTTTTTTTTTTTTTTGCAGTTACCATGTATCTGGCATATTTGTACATGTATTCTCTGTAAGATGGGAATGGTGATGTTGATAATGACTATTCCCAGTTTACAGATTAGGAAACTGAGATCCCAAAACCTGTGCCTTTATCTATCTATCTTTCTTTCTTTCTTTCTTTCTTCTTTCTTTCTTCTTTCTTTCTTTCTTCCTTTGTTCCTTCCTTCCTTTATATTAATTCTTTGACATTAAGAGAACAACAAAACAAAACATCCTAGATTTATCAGCACTCAGAATATCACGCTTAAAAGTCCCAAGTTGAAGCCGGAGCCTAAGACTCAAAAATAGTCAGGGTTTGCAGATTCAAGTCCATAAGACTTTGGGTAAGGAGCCTTCCTTGCCTCTCTGGGCTCCCATTGCCCAACTGTGTGAGTCTTTCTCTGAAGTCCCTTCTTATTCTGTGATTCTTGGAGCACACCTATGGGGACGGATGCGTTCTTGTTCAGAATAGTTCTACCACCAGGAATCTTATGAAGCAATAAGGCTCAATTCCCAAGCACAGCATCCAGCATCCCCACTTCCCGAAAGCATATGGCACCGTGGATGCCTGCCAGGATGCTCTGTGAGCGGAAGTGAAGAGCGAATGAGCAGCAGCAGCTAGCATGTTGGGTTTGTTCCTCTTGTTCTCATGACTGCGAGTCAGCAGTGCTGTGCTCCCGCGTGGGAGTTTGCTGCGGTTTGCCAATGATTTCCTGGACATGCGCGCAGGCTTTGCATGGCCAAGGATTTCCACTGTCTCCTTCCGCACTGCCCATCACCTGCACTATCTCCTGCCTAGTCTTCTTCCATTTAATATTTCCTACTTCTCCGTGTCTCCATATTTACTACACCACGGAGAAAAGTGTGGGAGAGAGAGAGAAAGAGAGGGAGGGAAGGAAGGAGGGAGGGAGACACACAAACACACATACAGAGTGACAGAAAGAGACACAGACACACACACACACTGAGAGGAGAGAGAGAGAGACAGAGAGAGAGAGAGAGAGAGAGAGAGAGAGAGAGAGAGAGAGAGAGAGAGAGAGAGAGAGAGACTAGTGTGGCATACTGACCCCGTTTCAATAAGAGACGGTGTAAGAACCGTTGACCTGCCTCATGTGTAGGAGAAGAGTTTATGGACTGAGGAGGAAGAAAGAATGTGAAGACATTTTTATTTTTAATTTTATCAGCTTTTCTATTCATTCTCAATCTTTTCCAACCCTGACCCAATTTTGCTTCTTATTATGGAGCTAAAGATCTTGATGGGAGAGAGGAGGATGGGGAGAGAGGGCAGGATTTATGAGAAATTAAGTTAATTTCATGAGCAATCATTTTGTACAGGCTCCATCAGAATCCTGACGTTCAAGATACAAGCCTAAATTCCATTTCTAAAGCTTGGGCTTTGTTTGTTTGCTTTGGCTATATGAGAGGTAGTGATTAAATTTTTTCTTTTAATCACAGGACATTAAGTGGGCACACGCATTGCTCTGTTGCCAGACTGTGCTACCCAGTCCAGAGGGAAGCCAAGCACAGACACCTTCCACACAGTTGGTAGGAGTGCCACTGCATTCTGGATTGTCTTTTTCTCCCCAGGGGAGGGTTGGGCCCATCTCTGGCTTTGCCAGTGTCATATGGAGTTGGTTCAGCAGAAATTTCCTCCCCAGAGCTTCATCAGAGAACTGGGTAAGGGAGATGGACCGAACCTTGATCTGTGACCAAGTTCTAATCAAGGATGTAAATTGCAGATAGTCTTACCAGCTATAAGTGACACTCAGCTCAGTGACGCCGTAGATGACCATCGTTGATAGGAGAAGTACACCTTGACTGAGGGGGACACATTCAGTCCCATAAGGCCAGTGTGCAAAGTAGCTCCATTGTGTGTGTGTGTGTGTGTGTGTGTGTGTGTGTGTGTGTGTGTGTCGGGGGAGGGGGGCGCAAGGGGGTAGGAAGGGTAACTTGCTCTAAATCCAGGAATCTGACCTGCTCCTTGATACAGGCAGAGGGAACATAGCACTCTGTGCATTACTGTAATAGTTACCTGCTATAGTGAGTCCAAGTAGAGACCAAGGGACTCTCATAATGCGGTGGCCACGGCCACAAGTTCCATAAACGACCAAACAGAAAGGAAAGGAAGCAGAGCTGGCTGGTCACTTCACCTCGGAGTGCTTAAATACTGGCCTTTCTTTCTTGTACTTCCTTAACTGGTGTTTGATCACTGAGATAAGACTGGTCTCTGGTCTCCTCTGGTTTGACTTGGCAGCCAATGTTTAGAAGGAGTCCTGGGATGTATGTCTATTATACAACTGTTTATATTTTGATAACAGAAAAATACAGTGACAGTGTGGGGGGTGTGGAGAAAACAAAATAGAGGTGACTAGAAAAAGTGGAACACAGCAGACTCACTGAGGGGTGGGAGGGGCTGTAATTGAAATTGTAGCAAAGAAAACTTTTGAGAACCGTGGCTTCTGAAGCTCAGCTCCTGTCCCAGGTGTCTAAGGAAACTATTTTGAAGATTTTTGTGACTTTCATAGAATATTTAATAAATGCACATTTTTAATATTACTAGGTCCCATTTTAAGTTGAAAAGGGCTTATGAAGGCTTAATAGGATATTCGCTCTGAGTCAGGGGGGAAGGAATGTGATAAAGATAGCGATTTACCTGAGATCTGAGACAGACCCCTGGGAAGGCACTTGACTGCTGCACAGGATTAACCGTCCTCTGAAATCTCAAGTTCATCTGCATATGTTTTGGAGAGGCACCCAGCCCCATCCTCTCCTCAGTAGCTCTATTTGTTCAGTTGCTGACATCAGACTCTGGGGCGACTGTCAGGATGGCACTTAAAGCCCATTCGAATTAGGTAGAACATCCTTTGAAATAGTCTTAACCTCATTTTTCTCAAAATGTGTACAATGAGGAAAATTCATTTCCTTCCTGCCTAGAAAAGTTAATGATAATTTTTCATTATATTAAAATATTACCCATTGTTATGACTTCAGCTTAATGTTCCAGAGTTTAGCTGTGCCAAGGCCGAGCCACCCATGTGTTATTTTAGACTTCCTCAAAAAAAAAAAAATAGATTGTTTAAGATGAGTTATGATTTTAAAAAAAGCAAGTCACACCATTTGGGAAGAATTAGTAGGTAATTTCATATATATATATATATATATATATATATATATATATATATATATCACTTTTTTTAGTATGAAAGCCCAAATTTTTAACAATGTTGACTCCAGAATATAATTATAAATGCCATGTTGAATCTCTGAACCAGAAATAAGAGCTTTCTTCTAAGATATAATAAACGCTTTAGGTATTTGGGGCACCATTTCTCTCTCAGTAGCAATGAAAGTAGAATTATAGGCTACTATTGTATTGCAATCCCTCAAGAAGTTTATTTATTTATTTTTAAATTTCTATAATCTTCCAGGGGTAATTTGTATCTGAACAAGATATGGAAAGTTCTGGAAGGAGACACACTGAAAGGACCAGCATGGCTTCAGGAAAGTTCCAACCTGGGGTTCAGGCAGTCACTTGGCCGATGCAAGACAACCAGAGCCATGGTTTCACTCCTGTACTCCGGAAACAAAGAGAACAAGGTGGGATCCTAGCAAAAAGTGAAGGGCTTGTTGGGAAAAGGGAGAACAGCCTGGAACACCCCCTAATGGATGCAGGACTCCCCACTCCACCCCCTCCTAGACCAGTGTGCCTGGGCCACAGGCTGGAGGTTCAAACAGTACAAACTTCCTTCTCTCAGCTTTGGAGGCTGAAGTCTGTGATCAAGTCTCCTCTGAAGTCTCTGTGTCTGGCCAATGAATAGTCACCTCCAGCTATCTCTATGTTTAGTATCTATGTGCCTTGGTGTTACTCTTTATAACAAAGACACCAACTATATCAGGTTAATGTCTACCCACTGTCTTAACCTAACCTAATCACCTATCCAGAAAACTCAATATCCCCAAACAGACAGCTCTACAGCTGCCCATATAAGGTCCTTTTACAGACACATGTTCCGAGGCACTGGGGTTGGTTCTTTAACATGAGTGCAGAGGACACACCCATTACTTTCCTGATGCTGCTTTCATATGTAAGAAAGAACGGGTGATATATCCATGCTACACAGATGTAGGCTGTCTCTTATGCATTAGCTTGAAGGAAGAGTTACAGGAGATGAGAGCTATCCACCTAGAGATGTCTCAGGCACTGAAAATTGTAAGAAACTATTTTTATTTTGGCCGAACTGTTTTTTAAGTTGTGCAGGCATGCTTTCCACGGAGAGAATAGTATGACTAGCTGCCTAAGTTCCTGGGCGGGATTCATCAACTGTGATTCTCTTGTTCCATCCATCCTTCTTGCCTTTTTTTTTTTTTTTCTTTTTTAACACAAATCCTAGTTACTCTGTCATGCTACTCCAATCCTCTTCAATATAAATATTTAATTAGGAGACTATTAAAACACAAACGCTATCTTATATGACAATAATGCCATTCCTGTGCCTTAAAAATGAGTACTAATTTCACACTTTAATCCCAATTCAAATTTTCCTCATCTCAGAAAAATTATAATTGATTGCATGAGGCAGGCGTCTAGACAAGATCGTTATTGCAGTTGGTTGTTAGTAGACCATTTGTTGTGAGAAAATGTTATTTTCCAGAGTCATCCACTTAGCTTGTCCTGTAAGGTTGGGGTTTTATTTGCTTGTTTACTTGGGAACGATCTCAACTACCAAAATAAATTAACGTGCTGATGGAGTAGGCCTGGATAGAATCTCGTATCTTCTTAGCCTTGATGGCTGCACGTTGAGCTGGTGAGTGGCCAGCCTTACCACAGAGAAAATTAAACTAGCCTTTTCTCTAGCTTCTCCATTTCTGTGTCATTGTAGTAGAGTCTAAAATGTTTCCTTTCATCATAGGTGACATTTCTAATACAAAACTCACAAGTCATGGACCAGCTTCACTATTTCTGTGATTCAGTTTATGCACACGTGGCCTGGGTTCGCCACCCGCCCTCTCCACCTGCCTTTAAGATAACAAACTCATCTCACTTTCACTGCCGCTCAAGGCCCCCATCCTTTCTTTGTGTCTTCCGGGATCAGTTTCCTCTTGGACTCCATACACCCGTGATCCCAGGAACATCCACCAGACACAAAACTCAGCTCCTTCGGTGGCTTTCACAAACTGTCACAACCATTCGGCATTCTGGGACCTTTGTCACTTTTTAGTACCAGGAGAAGAGCAGTGAGATGGTGCGAGAAAAGGCACTGGCTGTACAAACTTGAGAACCCTAGTTCAAGTTCCAGAACAAATAGTAGAAGGAGAGAGGTGTCTCCCAAAAGTTGTCCTCTGACCTTCACACTAAGTGTCCTGTGTGCACGCATGTATGCACACACATAATGATACACTCGATAAAATGAAGTGGGGGCTGCCCTGTGGGTCACGACCCTTTTCCTCTCGCTGGTCTCTGGCTCCCATGCTCTCTAACCCACTTCCTCACCCCCGCTTTTCAGTCCCTCTTTTTGTCTCATTCAGAACAATTTCTAGCTTAGTCTTGGGTGTCCCTCTGCACTGCAGATGGCTTGCTAAAATCTTTCCTGTCCTGGTGTATTCAGGGCTTGCCTTCATGTGAGCTTTGATGAATGAGCTCGTCGCCACCTTCTTATAAGTAGACAATGACCAGTCCCTATTTCCAATCTAGCTCACATGGCCACCCTTCACCATCCTGTGCTGTGCTGTGGCTATCTTCTCAGATGCTGTCCTCTGACTGAGCAGGGCATAAGGAATGCTGCTTGCCTGACACTGTTCAGAAGCAAATTTTCTCAACTTCTCAAATTCCTGTGGCCAAGGAATTCTTGCTTGCAACCGAAAAAACAAACAAACAAACAAACAAACAAAAAAACCAAGCCAGTTCTCTGAATAATTGTGCCTCATCCAATTTGGGATGGCACAAAGGCTAACTGGCATGCTGTCTTTGGACTTGGTTTCAGGAAGATATACAATAATACCAATGATCCTGCCTGCCAGGAAGTACAGAATCCATCAATGTGAGACTCAATTTGCCCCCACCCCGGGTATCTTGAATCTGCTTATAATCCCTTGTCTCTCTCCTAGAGCAGGATATGCTTACAGGTACGTGTGTGTGTGTGTGTGTGTGTGTGTGTGTGTGTGCATGTGTGTGTTATATGGGTTTGGACATGTTTATGTGTTGGTGCTTATGCACATGTACAGACCAAGATTAACCATCAGGTCTCTTTCTCAATTGCTTCTCTACTGATTTTTTTTAAAGGAAGGATCCTAAACTGAACCTGGGGCTTACTGACTGGCTAGACCAGGATCTTTCTTGCTCCATCTCCCTAGTACTGGAATTACAGGCACATGCTGCACCAGTGAGCTCAGCTCTTTATGTAGACCCTGGCAATAGCATGTGGGCCTTCATGCCTGTGTGGCAAGCAGTTTACTGAGGGAACCATCTTCCCAACCTGGCCGGAGGTCTATATGTCTCCCTTCCTCCGTGCTCCTACGTCTCTTCCCTTGGCTTCCAGTCATTTAAAAATGTGCTCGTCTCCAAGGACTCAAACACCAGCAGCTAGTCCACCGTCTGAAGAAAGCTCTCCATACAAGTGAGAATATTGACGGTGAGTGCACTTGAGCTATGTAGTGTTTTCAGCTCGTCCAAACTGCCTAACATGGAGAAACACACCTCATGGAGTGGATGTGTGCATATAACAAATCCTGCAAGATGCCTACAGGCTCCTGGGAAGCCACAGTCGTGAGCTCCTGGCACTCAGTTCTTGAAATTAAAGAATCACAACACCTTAATTTCCTCCTTTCTAAGCCACGGAGTTGGTAATTTTTGCTACATATGTACAGCCGGATCATGCAATTTGTTTGCAAAAGATAATGCTGTAATATTTGAATCGCTCTGCATTTTCTATGTACCCACCTCATTATCTTAACGAAATCTGTCTGTCCTTTGTTAGGAAATATGCATACCGTAAAGGCTATTACAGCTTACATTTGGGTGAAAATAGTAGATTTATGAACTGTCCTCCAGTTCTCGTCTGTCCTCGCCTAAGGCCGCAGCCCTGAAAAATCGGTCACTGAAACCTGTTTTGATGTCAACTCTAAAATTCTGCTTTTTACGAACATTTCGTAATGAAACCTTGGAAATAAGCGCACTGAGGTTTTGCTCCTGACGTACCCCAGAAGGTCACATGCTCTAATTCCGCTTAAAGGGACACTAATCATATTCAGTGTGTGAGCGGAGAGGCTTACAGTTGGAGATGACACCATCATTTGCATAGGATGTAAAAATGAAGGACCATTAATTTTATAGCATTAATTGAAGAGCAGAAGTGTTAGACCTCTATAATTATCTCCAGTGAATACATTTCAAAGACATCTCCACAAATGAGGCTTGTGCGTGAGAACGTGTGAGGACATAGACACAAAGAGCAAAGCAGAGCCTCCATTTGAGTCCTCCTTCAAGATGCACAGATTAGCGAATTGTTAAGTTAAAACCCTAACTTAAATTTGAATTGCTTCTTCTGTGTGGAAACAAGACATGTGCGAATTCTAGACTCCCAGGGGGATAGTTTGCACAGAAGGAGACTACCCAGCCTGAAGGCTACATTTCAGAGCCACTGAGAGAGAGAACAAGAGAAGTGGCAGCTCTAGCGGGTGGACCATGTCCCCATATGTCCTCCTCCAACACTCCACGCTCCATCAACCACAGCTTCGCCAGGACCTGGTGCCCTTCCTCCTAGCAGGTCTTTTCTTCACTCTGTGTTTCCCAATTCTGTGTATATTCTCAACGTTTCAGACCAATAGACACGGGCTCAAATAAGGAATCACTTTGCGGTACTAGTCATCTTAGTGGTTTGTAGTTCAAGGTCAAAATGAAAGTGTTTTCTGTTTCTCTCTTCCTTCTGTCTCTCTGTCTCTGTCTCTGTCTCTCTCTCTCTCTCTCTCTCTGTGTGTGTGTATGTGTCTGTGTGTCTGTGTCTGTCTGTGTCTGTGTCTCTCTGTGTAATTGTCTGCGACACTCTGCTAGGTCAAAAGCATCTCTCACCTCTCAGGACTGCTGGGCCATTGTTTTCAATGCTGAGGTTTTGGGAACAGGGGAATCAGGGAAAGAGGTGGAGCCGGAGGCTTAAAAGATACTTGGAAGTTTTAGTAATTATATTGACATGAAAGACTCATCACTTTTAAAAATATGAGCTACCTCTGAACCTTAGAGTCCCAGGATCTCCCAGAGGTATCATTTTAGGTTCCTGAGGGGAAGGTTGGAAGCCAGTGGTGTAAATCAAGCAAGGCTTTAGCTAATGAGCCAATCCAGTGCACACACTCAGTTTAAATGCCCTTGTCTCCAGGGTCCCTGCAGGGGTGATAACCCTGGTGAGAGTGTTAGGTACCACTATACAGGGTAAAGGAGGAACTTGAGAGAGTGTGGGGCTTTTGAGATATCTTACCCCGTGGAGCACAGTGTAACTGTGAGAAGCTCCTCCGGATTTAAGGGGTTACCAGGGATGGTGGCTGTTTCCTTTCAATTCTTATACACCTCGTAGCTCAATTTGCTTTTCATTTCATGCTTCATTTACTTAGTTTGGTACAACATTCTTTTCCTTTTTACGGCTTTCTTGAGGTAGACTGTATGTACAATAAACTTTACATATTTAAAGTGTACAACTGGATGTGTTTGGAAACACGCATACACACGCACACATACTCATGAGGGAAAAACATCAGATACTTCTGTTACCACCCACAGCTGCCCATGTCCTTTTGCAGTGCTTCCTTCCCTCTGCCCTGGTCCCAGCAACTGCTGGCCTGTTTTCTGCTGCTGAAGGTTGGGGTGCATTTTCTAGATGTCTAGCTAGATGCTCATACATGCGCAGCGCTCACTCCTCTTTGTTGGGCTCCTTTCATGCGTCAGGACCATATCTTTCTCCTCTGCTAGAGACATTTCCCGTCACACTAGAAATAGCTTCATGCTCTGTGGTGATGGTCCATGATGTGACAAGATCTGTATCTTACACAGGAAGTGAGCATTGCCTTCTGGATATTGCTTTGTTCTGAGATATTCACAGAATTATGCAGATAGGCTCTCTTGCCTTATTGGTTTTTAGTAGGAAGGGAAGGAGGGAGGGAGGAAGGGATAGAGGGAGGGAGAGAGAGAAACACAGAGAGAGACAGAGAGTGACAGAGAATGCCTTGGTTAGGGTTTTGGGTGGGGGTGGGGGTGGGCAAGGACTAATTCTACTTCTAGCTAGACAAGTTATTCTCCCTTTGCAGTTTAAATTCCAAGGACTTGAGGGGGATTTCTTCAGATCAGTCTGTGGAACTGGGCATGGAACATCCCCATTTCCTTTTATTGCTTCAATAAAGCAGCAAGCTGATCTGTGTGGAATGTAAAGCAAGCTGATATACCTATGCGAGAGCCTTACCTCCTGCTTGTCTCTCCGACAGCCCCTTTGTAGGAACTGGAAGTACCACACAGGAGGAACTTGGATTAAGAAACCTCCAAGACCCACCTCCTCCTGTCTGTGTCTTGGAGTCTAAACAGCTGCCCCCTTTTCTTCTCTCAAATCTCTACAGCAGACATACTTCAGGCAGAAGTGTCCTTCAGTGTTTCAGGTCACACTTTTGACATTTGCAGATGTCAGAAAAGTAACAAAAAGTGACGTCAAACCAAACCAAAACAGTCTGAGGCCCAAGCAGTTAAAATTCCTGGGGTTGGCTGGACTGGATCCAGAGGCCTCAGCATGTCCACCACACCCAGCCCTGTTTAGCCCTACCTTTCTCTGTATTGATTTTATTCCCAGGCCATCTCTCTGTATAGTGATCTCCCTTGGCTTCAGGCTCATGCCTGTCAGCTTCGAACCATTCTAACAGACACAAACCAGGAAGAAGTGCTTTACTGGGTATGCATCCATGGCTGAGGGTAGACAGGGACAGATGATCCCATATAGATTGTCAGGAGGAGGACGCCTTCTCATCTCAGTTAGGCTATACTTAACTAAGAAAAAGGATGGAGTGCATAGATGCCGAGCACATCATGAAAGGTGACCCCTGGAATTGCCCTGTCTCTAACTTCTGCAAGCCAGAGCACAACCATATTAGGAGGACCTATAATCAAACACACTTTATAAAATGTTGACATGTAATGTGAAGAGGGGAACATGTGTGGAGAGCAACGGAGAGGCTATCAGTCATCTTTCAGAAGGAGAGCCATGCCAAGCACGAGCCACATGCTGTTAGCAACAGCTATGGAATGGATAGGGGTTCTCCACTAGAGCATGACTGTGGCATTATATGAACACTGTTAATGGTTCTATGGTTTTTATAATTACTTTTTGGCTATCTGTGAACGGATTAATATTATTAATACATCATAGGCCTGCATATCATAGCTCATATGCACTGATTGGTTCTTACTGGCATAGCAAAATAGAGAGTTCTATACGGAATGTTCCTGGAACCCGGGAGATCCTATGAATACCTCCACATATTGCTCAATAGAAGACTATAGCAACTTCAAGAACCTTTTGACCGATACATTGATCTCAAGAGTGATTTTTAGGCTGTTAAACATATAAAGAAACGAGTGCCTAGTATGGATTTTCTAGTGAAAACCTCAAGTGGCATTAAAGGCCAGGTACCAGGGGAAAAATTCCTAATGTTCTAGCAGATGAGCATCCTCTGAGAGCCAGCCTTGGGGAGGTTGCAACAGGAGGAGTTTAAGCATATGGATGATGTTAATTCCTCAAGCAGACATCAAATTGCACCAAAGAGCTTAATTTCCATACTCAGGACCTGATCATAAGAAGGGGACCTCTTGGTATTAAACTAAACTATCCCTTTCAGGTGCAGCAACAAAGCTCAAATTTGATCCTGACGTGGTAGCTAAATTACAACGCTAATGGAAAATCATAGCCTTATCAAGTCTTTCATGTAGGAGTTAGGGAATAATTGGTGGAGAAGAAAGCAGCCTTGGGAATTTAATTTAAGGACATACAAAAATCTTCACATGATTTAAAGAACCCTGGTGGTCCCAAGCACCAGCAAACCAGCCCCTGGCCTTGCAGAGGTTTCAGTGGTGCTGGCTAGACAATAGCACATTACAAGCTTGGGGCAGTCTGTGTAGCACATAGGATAGCCTCAGACCCATGATACATTCCTGGTGCTCTTTGATCTCTTATACCATGAAACCCATAAATTCGGAATCAAAGGGTAGAAGCTGAAAGGGCTCAGTGCCTCTAACAACCCTCCTACAGACATTCTCCTTTCGGTTCCTATAATTCTGGGATCTTCCAGCTTAAAGGACTTAATGCCCAAGGGAAAAATGGCCCTACTAAGAAAGAGACCACTATCCTTGGATTGGAAGGTGATACTCCTTCATGCTAAAGAGGGTTCAGTTTGGACCCCTCATAGCCCTGCAACATCAAGCAACAGAATTTAGTTTTCAGTGTTGCCCAGGCAATTGGTTTTTGCTGAGATAGTAAAACAGAGAGTTCTACCATTCTGTACCTAGCATAGAGTGTACATGTCTGTACAGGGAGTATTTCTGGAATTCCAGGGATCCTCTGGGTATCTCCACACATTGCTGTGTCTGAGTGTCGAATTCAATAGAAGACTATAGCAAAATTATATCAGAAGGATCACCTAGAGGCACCCCCTACCCCAAATGAAGGTTGAAAGAGTCTCTTCATCAGATAAAGGGCTCTCACCTGGTAGTTCTAAAGAGGTTTTGCTGTTACTGTTGTTAAACATGGCATAATTCCAAGGAAGAATGTCATAAAATCCTCCCATGGCCAAATGACGGCTTGCGTTTTTACTCCTTGCAGTACATACATAGCCGTGTCGGCTACTCTTCCTCCCCTTCTTACTTTTAAAATCTTCCTCTTATTTCTACAAAACTGTGTGGGTAGGAACAGCTAGAGCCTGGCTCATGGAGCATCAGGATGGATCGGCTCAAATGAAGAAGGTGCACATCTCTCCGCCGGGGACCTGAGCTCAGAACTCAAGGCTCAAACTGAGAGGCTCCGAATTAGCTCCTCGGAGGAGACGGTGTGCATATTTCTTAGTCATAAAAAGAATCACTGCAGGGCGTTAGGCAATAGCACTGGTTCTTTTGTTGTTCTGGACTTTAGTATAGAAGAAGTTGACAGGAAGACTGGGTGGCTAAGAGGTCGACGCCACGCACGACGCCACGCACGCCCTTCACACCACGGCTCACCATTCGCTCTCTTCGTTGTTGGAAAGGCCTTTCACCTGCTCAAGGTGGAAGCTGGAAATTTGTTTTCTCTCAGCTGGAGACGAGCCATGTGACCAGATGTGCCATATGAGATTTCATTTTGCAAGGGAGTGTCATAAAGCTGATGCCAGGAAGAAAGTAGTTTAGTCAGGGAGGCAGAAACTCATTGAGTTATCTGAGGCATCAGGGCCAGAAGTTCTAGCCGTGGTAGCCCATGCCAATTTGTTGGAGAGAATGATGATCATGGATTACCCCAGTGGTGTACCCTAAAGAGCCTTCCTATCTCCACACCCAAGCTTGATTCTGTGGCCATCTAGAAATTTCCTGGGCTACCAAAAACATGGATTACCAAGCTCCATTTCCAGCTTCACCTAACTGGAGTGGGTTGGTTATTCCCTGCTAAGTACTCTCACTGAGACTCAAAAAAGCTTTTCCTGCCTGTCACAGCCCCTGCTGAATAGCACAAAGAAAGGAGTCCTCTATTCCTGCATATGTTGCTGTATCCCCGTTGTCCCCTGCTCAAAACTCTGGACACACATCAGGTAAAAGAAAAAAAAAAAAAAGAAAGAAAGGAGGTGCAACTTAAACAATTCTTTACACAAAGGGACATTAGCACAGCTGTGGTTTGCCTAAAAAACTTAAGAGTGGCCCATAAAGGGAAAACCCATCTGTTTGGGGACACTAAATCTGTTTGCAGTCCACAGGATATCACACACCCAAAGCAGGGACTCTAACTGCGAAGCCTAATTCTACAGACAAATTGTATTTGCCCCTTCTGGCAGCCTAATGGGATACATCACTGTGTGTGGGGGACTGCTCCCTGTGTCAGTCTCTAGCTGGTATGTGTTAGCAGGTCTACGGTGTAGTTTGACGAAATCTAAGTTTGAAGACAGTTCTGAAACAGCTTATCCCCAAAGAAAGAGAACATGTTCTCAGTTCAAAATTCCTAGAAAGCCCTTTTAAAATACCTCAAGATTTTTAACTAAGAAGAACGCTTGATAAGCCAGAATTCTAAGAACTCTTAATTGTTATCTATCAGGTGCTCAAAACAATGTCTTTTTCTTGTAACTTGTTTTTAAGGAGTGGATACAGGACTTAAAACCATCCCATTCCTCAAAGCCTATGTCATCCTGGGTTAGTGGACTAAAAACGAAGGCCATTATCAGAAGGATAGCGTGTTCTCTGATTACTCTCACGTACAAACTATCTTTCCTTTATAGCCCATTTTAGTACAAGTGCCCAACATCCGCCTGCTTTGCTGGTACCATATGGTGTTGATGTAGGTTTATTTAGACTCTGCGTTATCTGGGGAACTGAAAATTGACTGGGGAGTTAGGCAAACTCTTATCTCCTGCTGGCTTCTTTGCTTGCTTATGCTGCACTTTAAATAAATCACTGAGCCCCTGAGCCTCTGTTTTCCCATTTAGAGAATGGGATGGGTGAATGTCTTCTTTGCAGGCTCTTGGGAAGCCAGGAAATGCGAAGGTCTGCTGTATGCCGGAAGCTGAAGAGCTATTGGAGACAAATGTGGTAGTGGTGTCTGCACGAAGGTAACACACGCCTGCAAGAGATACTGCCACTCCCTAGACTCAAAAACAAGCATGACCCCTTTCACATTTCCCATCCTTTCTCCGGTACTAATTGATAGTGGGCACCCAAATTTTATATTCTCAAAGGGAGAAAAATGCATCTCACTCCGACCATTGCTTGCTCTCCCTTTCCCTAGTTTTGTTTCCTCAGAGGTGGTAAGGAGAGGGGCTGTGGCTTTGAGGGTTAATCATGCAACCTAACTGGAATGTGCACAAAGTGGCAGGACTTGACCTGTTCTGCCTCGTCAGAGTCAAAGCCTCCAGAGAGCTTTCCTTGCAAGAAGACAGTTGGGGCAAGACACGAGGAACTCATTGCCTCTCCTTCGAACAAGCTTGCGTAGGAGGCATAATGCATTCTATGTCAGCTACAGTGAAGGATGCATTCTTTAACAAAGAGGTGCAACAGGATATGACCTATGAACTCCCCACACCCTGTTCTCTCAGAGTAGGGTAGCTAGTGGCTTTCTCCTCTTCTTTTGTGCCCTGGTATTCTGCCATCTTTAGTACAGTTCTGCTCATGATATGAAATACCAGTGCAAAGCACTTTAGAACATTGTTTTGCTTACTCAAAGGTACTCCACGGTGATGGGTAATAGGAATATCTTATCTCTTCCTTAGATGTCTGATTTGATGGGATCAGAAACAGTTCCCTGTTTTTTTTTTTTTTTTTTTTTTTGTTTTTGTTTTTGTTTTTTTTTTCCAATGATGTTTGGTTCTTCTTATTGACCAGAGCATTGGCCAGTGGCTTTTCCAGGTCTAAACTGCCTACAATCCACAGTCCTTATCCCTAACCCCATTCCCTGGAGGATTGGACACAAGTGTGTGAGCCTGGCCATCAGAGGCTGTAGTTCTGGTGGGGATATCCACAGGAGAAGGATGAGCAAGTCACAAGTACAGTGTCCTCAGTGAGGGACTCGGGAAGGCTCTCAGTACCTGGGAAGGGACACATTCCCAGAAAATTATGATGAAACTTCCTCACAGAGAAAGAAGTCTCCGTTCCTTCTTATAAACTACCTGAATGAGTAAAGACTGTGAAGCAAAAGGAATGGCTTCAGACTAAAGAATACTTACAAGTCAATGTCTGAAAACACAGTGGACACAGCAATCCCTCCCTCAAACCTCAGAACAACTGAAATCAGGAACATGAAAGTAGAGGTTTCAGGGTGTAAGCCTGGGCTAGAACATAAATGCAGGCCAGTTTCTGGTGAGGCCTAATATGCCACCTATGATATTGGGACCCATTCTTCCCAACAATGGACGATCACTAAAGAAATGCTTAAAGAGTACATTATGAGAGTAGTGGCACACGCCTTTAATCCCAACACTTTGGAGGCAGAGGCGGGCAGATTTCTGAGTTCAAGGCCAGCCTGGTCTACAGAGTGAGTTCCAGGACACCCAGGGCTACACAGAGAAACCCTATCTCGAAAAACAAAAACAAAAACAAAAACAAAAACAACAACAACAACAACAACAACAACAACAACAACAACACACACACACACACACACACACAAACAAAGAAAGAGTACATTATGAGCCTTCTGTGTTATAGAAAGATCTCTCACAGATAAGAGGAAAGGATGCTCTCAAATATGTCATCTCAGATCCACCAGTGTCAGATTTACATAAAGTACCAATTAAAAAGACAGATTCTCAGTCTCCCTCTTATTTTTGCTGAGCTGGAACCTCAAAGCATGAACCCCACACACCTACAATTGTATAGAAGACATTCACAAAGTAATGCTGGTGCCCACTGGGCACCTGGATATCAGTGGTGGAATAATGTCAGGGGCAAGAGCCAAATAATGGGACACAAGCTCTAGGGAGCTTCTTGTAGTTGCAGGTACTTATGGGAAGGGTGGAAAAACACCAATCAGTCCCTAGCTTGGGGAGTTAGGGATCTATGGCTCTGAGAAAACTTGGATCCCAAGAATAGAAGCTGTCATTCTCCCTCACCCTTAGATAAAAACACAATGAAACTCTGCTTAAATGTAAAATCTATTCTGCTGCTGAATGGGCAGTGGCCTTCAAGATGCCTACTTAGGGGATAGAGACAAGGCTGGGTAGGTAAGGTAAGAAGGTTGTAGAGCTGTGGGCATCGGCTGGAGAGGACTAAAAAGTGTGCAGCTGTGAACATTGACGGGCAGGTTCTGGTTTATAGCTATGAACATTGAGTGGTACATTCTAGTAATACACTACACCTTTGGGGACTTTAAGAAATTGTTTGCTTTGTGTATAGTTTTGTATTCATTCTATAGCTAGGAAAGTTGACCATGACAAGGATGGAGACATTTTGGATGGTGCATTTGCAGTCTGCCTGCATCAAAGAAAGGTCACAATGCTCCTCTTGCTAGCCAGGCTTGGAATCAGTAAGCAGTATTCAGAAGATTAGAAGGCATCAAGCATCCAGACTGCTAAAGCTTACAAGAGCCCAGACAGAAGAGACATCACTCCTGCAGAAGCCACCATCACCTGCATTTCAGCTGGGGCGGTTGCTTAAGCTTTTATGTATCTTCCCTGTAAATGGGTTCTTTGAGAATTGATGCTGTAAATTTCCTTGGCTGAGTACCCAAATTTATTGTGTATGTGTGGTGGTGGTGGTGGGGGGAAGATCAAGGAATAGAATCTAACCTTCTCACCAGAGCCCACCACAGACTTACCCAGTGGCTTCAGACCATGAATGACCTTTTCCCAAAGCTTAGAATGCCAGACAATAGAAAGGCTTTGTAGAGTAGAGTTCCTGCCCATCTACAGTTGTCAGCAAACTCAGAACCCAGTATGGACCAAAAACATCCTAGTTGCTCTCATTTCAGGGCAATATGAGTTACAATAAACAATTCAGTCAGTCAATCCCTCAACTGGGGTGACCTGACACAAACTAAGTTCTTTTCTCCCTCTTCTAGAAGCTCAGTGGAAGTGCCCAGTTGGCTTTAGACGGGATGTGGGTAGGTGCTTGCTTCTTACAATCATTTAAGTATTCAGGGTGACAGAACCTCGGTTGCCTTCAACCCTTGCTTCCGAGGTCACTGAGGCATTCCGCAGCCAGCAGAAAAGAAAAGGTGAAGGATGGGACTTCTGAAGTCCAGACCTGGAGGTATGCTGCCCACTAGTCACATAGGCACATCTAACCAAAAAGGACATTAAAATACAGAAGAAACAAATCATGATGGACAGGTAAGAAATCCCAAGCAATCTGTAGAACAAAATGAAGATGCTTTAGGAACAAGTGTGGAAACGGCCAGTGGAAGCTGGGGCCTCTCTTTAAGTTTATTACTTACAATTTCTAGTTCATTCAAGCACCTTTCATTCACAAACATCTATTCAATTCCCTTTCCATATTTACTTGTTTATTTTCTGTCCATGCCTGAGTGTATGTATGTATACCACATGTATGCCGTGCCTACAGAGACGAGAAGAAGACATCAGATTCTCTGCAAACTCAGTTACCTGTATGTGGCTGAGCCCACCGTGGGTGATGAACCCAAACCCAGGTCCTCAGCAGGTACTCTTAGCTCTTGAGCCATTTCTCTAACCCATGTTCAGCTCTTACTGTATATCAGGTCCTGTGTAAATGCTTAAAGGGGATTTGAAGCACATAAAAGCTAATCTCTAGCTCAAGGAGTTCACAGAACAGTAGAAAAACAGTAATAAAAAAACAGTAACAAATAAGCTGGGGGTATATCTCTGTTTGTAGAGTATTTGCTTACCACGTACAAAACCCTGACTCTGATTTCTTGCACAGCATATAAAACTAGGTGTGGTGGTACATACCTGTCTATAATCCCAGCTCTAGGGAGGTGGAAGCAGGACAATCAGAAAGTCAAGGGCATTTTCAGCTACACAGTGAGTTCTAGGTTAGCCTGACATGCCTGCAACCCTGTCTTAAAGTAAAATAATAAGATATAAACTAACGAATTCTATAACAGTAGGATTTGTATACAAGGGATGCTTTTTATAAAAGATTGCACCAACATAAGAGGGAGGTCTACCCAGGTAAGCCCTTAGTTATGAAGAACTTCCCTATACAAAAGGAAGAAAAGAACAATTTTGATTGGCACCAGCAGTAGCAAATACATAGAGGGATGAAAGGTTAGTGCATGCTTAAAAATGGAATGTGGGGACTAGAGAGATGGCTCAGTGGACTAAAGTATATATTGCTCTCTCAGGGGGTTAAAGTTTAGTTCCTAGCACATGTCAGATGGCTCACAGTTGCCTGTAACTCCAGTTCCATGGGGACCTAACACCTCTTGCTTCCTTGGGTATCTGCACATGCATGCATACATACATACATACATACATACATACATACACACACACATACAGACCACAGACACAAACACACATGCCCAGAAATAATAAAAATAAATTCATATAAAATGGAATGTGGTGAATTCAGTGGATAGAGCAAAGAAAAAGGTAGGAGATGCATGGGAGACAAAGGAAGAAAAATGGGTTAGTATTAAATTAATAAAAGCCATGCACACTTGCAATGATGTTGAGATTTTTCTAATTATGCACTGTTTCCCTCTCACCCTTCTTGAATACCTGGTTCCAACCCCCAGTCTCTGAGATTCTGGAATAGGACTCTGAGTATTCAGGTATGGCTAGATTCAGGACCCACGCATTCTCTATCCCTATACTATTCCCTCCATCTGTTTGTAGCAGTTAAGCCTCAGGCTTGGTACAGTAGGGAAGAGGCAGATGGAGTATGCTTGGTCTCTCTATTACTCAGCTTCTCACTCAACAGAAAGGTCCAGCAAGGTTCCTTGGTTGCAGAGACTCATATCTCCATTCCTAGACCATTTCATTCTCCCATTAACCAGTTGCTTAGACTCTTTCTCTGCTTCTCAGCTGGGAGCTGGTAAATGATAGCTATTCAGAAGAAAACCAAGGCACGGTTACAAGGCCATGGGTGAATGGACACTTAGATGAGAAAAAAAAAGTCTACGACCCAGAATTCCACTGCACAGGATTTCCAGCCCAACTGGCAGGTTACTGGTGCCCAAAATATGCTTTGATTTTTCTAACACATCTACCTACCTTTTAGCAAACCACATCATTTTCTTTTAAATTCTCTCTAATTAATCCCTTTAGGTGGTCTAAATATCATCTTCTTTAAAAAATAAGTAAAAGAATAAACTCAAATCTATTTTAAGGAGGTCTGATGTGTCTACTCTTTCTTTTAAATAAATACAACACTTCATGTCGACACAACTCTTTAAGAAACCATGAGTTCTGTTAAAGACTACCTAAAATTCCTTTAGGGAAACCACTGTGTACTCTGTGTGTGTGTGTGTGTGTGTGTGTGTGTGTGTGTGTATGCATGTGTGTGTGTGTGTGTGTGCACGTGTGTATATATGCATGTGTGTGTGCATGTGTATGTGTGTATATATGCATGTGTGTGTGCATGTGTATGTGTATATGTATGCATGTGTGTGTGCATGTGTATGTGTATATATGCATGTGTGTGTGCATGTGTATGTGTATATATGCATGTGTGTGTGCATGTGTATGTGTATATATGCATGTGTGTGCATGTGTATGTGTATATGTATGCATGTGTGTATGAGTGTGTGTATGTGTATATGTATGTCTGTGTGTGTTGTTGGGGTGTGTGCCTTGCATTTGTGTGCCCATGTATGAGGTTAAAGGACAACTACAATTGTCAGTCCTCCTCGGGTACCATCCATCTTGTTTGTTGACCCACCATCTCTCACAGGCATGTGTAGGCTGTCTTTTCAGCATGCCCCATTGATCTGCCTATCTCCATTTTCTCAGTATTAGGATTACAGTCATGTGCCACCACACCCAACTTTTCTTGTGTGAGTTCTTGGGGTGGAGGGGAGGGTGAGATCAGGTCCCCAGGCTTTTCCAGAAAGTACTTATCAACTTATCAACTGAGGATTCGCTCTCTCTCTCTCTGTCTCTCTCTGTCTCTCTCTCTCCAGCTTCTATTGTGCACCTCTTTATTGTCCCTTGATACCTGATTTACATGTTTCTATTCCACTTGATTTGCATGTTTCTATTCTGTCTTGTTCTGAAGTGAGTTTAAGATAGCTTGCTGAATGCATATGCATCACAAAGTCGAAATGAAGCTAAAACATGAGAAAGGAGGATTCTTTGGGGAATCCAGTTTCTGCCTAAGACACTTGACTCCTCTGAAATTTCTATGCTGTGTAATACAGAACTACCCATGGCGAATGAACTGTCAGCCCTCACTGTTCCAAGTAGTTCAGCTCAGGTTCCAGACATAAGAATACAGAAACCATTTTAGACAGCCTGGTTCAGAGTATAGCCAATGAAGCAAAACGAAGAAATCTTAGAAGTAGCCAGAAGTTAGAATCAAGAGATAGGCTAAGCCTCCCTTGGTGTGTCCAGCCATGTTAACCATTTCTGTTGAGCCGTTTCTGTTGAGGTAGATATGAGTCCTGCCCATATGCCCTGTCTTATTTAGGGTTTTACTGCTGTGAACAGACATCAGACCAAGGTAACTCTTTTAAAAATCATATAATTGGGGCTGGCTTACAGGTTCAGAGGTTTAGTTCAGTGTCATCATGGCGGGAGCATAGCAGCATCCAGGCAGGCATGGTGCTGAAGTAGCTTAGAGGTCTATGTCTTCATCTGAAGGCCTCTAAGAGAAGACTGACTTCCAGGCAGCCAGGATGAGGGTCTTAAATCCCACGCCTACAGTGACACACCTACTCCAACAAGGTTACAACTCCTAATAGTGCCACTCCCTGGGCCAAGCATACACAAACCATCACATGTCCTAATAATTCTAGACACAAAATCACATTCAAGGCACAACATCAGGCTTAGAGGTGTTGCTAAGTCCTGCGTTTAACCCTCATAGAGTATATAAAAACAAAGCTCTGAGGAAACAATGAGCTAAGGTTTGTACCTAGTTCTGGATCTAGATAAGATAGACTAACCATAATCTGTTTCTCTAGGCTAGAAAACCTGCAGAATCAATCCATGGAGGACTTTGAAAAGTATAGAGACTAGAGTCTGAAGCACAATTATTTTTCCTGGTCTTATTCTTTGGACTGGATTCCATGCAGCCCAATACCTGGCAGAGGTGTGCATGGCCCAGCTAACTTGTTCTAGCTTGAACATCAGGAAAATCTCTTCTAATGCACAGAAAGAAAGATATTTCCTCTATAGTTTTTGATTCTTTACATTGTCTCATACCCTGCCAAGCAACATAGGGGTATCAACCCAAAGGTTCATGGGACTAAATCTACAGGAGAATTATCCCCTTCTCTGACCAGCGGTTTTGTGGCAAGCTGCTGCTGCTTTTATTTTTACATCTGGACCCAGGCACATCTGCAGGAAGTACACACAACAGAGGGGTATATCAAGTTTTGTACTTCTAATGGAGCTAAATCAGGAACTTGGGCAGTGGAAAGCATTGGAGTGAATGCAAGTCTTTTTACAATGTGTGAACTTCACCCTGAAATGCATACCATATTCTGAGAGAGTGAATCATGAGACCAACTGCCACCTAGGTTTCTGGTTAGCCAACAAGTTAGCATACATACAGGGCCAATCTAAACGGTGGCACAAGGTTTTCAGAATCAAAACTGAAGTTCAAAGCAGAACTCATACAGAACCATTTGTATTGTTGCCTAAAGCCAAGCCATTAAAATTCTCTAACACAAAATTATCACTATTCCCTATAAAATTTAGAAAAGACTCAGCGTTCATTACAGTAAACTTAAAATATTCAGAACATGATCCAAATTAATCAGCATACAAAAGCCTGAAAAAAAACCCAAACAAACAAACAAGCTCACTCAACTCACAGAATGTCAATCAATTGATGTCGATGACAGGACCAAGAATGTAAAAATGTTCCCTCAGGAAGGGCAAAAAACTGCTAAAATAATGGAATCATACTCTCAATAAAGAAATAAAAATATGCCACATGGACATTTTCACAGAAGAAATAGCTACAGGTTAAAAACCCACTGGATGGACTCAAGAGCAGATTGGAGATGAAGGAGGAGAGAGCCAATGAAATAGAAGAAAGACTAATAGAAATTACCTTAATATAGTAACGTGGAAAGAATTGAATAATAACAATAATAGTAATAGTAAAAGTAGTAGTAATATAACCACCAGGATTGTGGTGAATCAAGAGGCATAATATTCCCATCATAAGAGTCTCAGGGGAAAGAATAAAGATTTTGTGGTTAAAAAATAATAACATTTGAAGAAATAATGCTGGAGACTGTGCCAATTCAGTGAAAATCATGATCTATATTCAAGGAACTAAACAATCTTGAGTAGAATGATTTTTTTTTAAAAAAATATGCCCAGAAATATCATAATCAA
The DNA here is from genome assembly GCF_011762505.2 of Arvicanthis niloticus. Taxonomy (NCBI): domain Eukaryota; kingdom Metazoa; phylum Chordata; class Mammalia; order Rodentia; family Muridae; genus Arvicanthis; species Arvicanthis niloticus. The sequence continues at coordinate 46,283,658 of NC_047676.1, read as the reverse complement.
ACTCCTGAAAACAAATGACAGAGAAAAGCCACCCTGGTAGCTGAATGTCCCGTCTAAAGAAGGAAGGCCAGATGGAAGTGACACAGTCGTCTCAAGCACTGAAAGAAATATCTCAAGGAGAGAATTTCCACCCAGAGAAAATAGGCTTGAGGGAGTAAGGTGAAATAAAAGAATCTTCGTAGGAGGGAAACTCACAGAATATGTTGCTAATTGGCCAATTCCAAAGGAATTGCTTAGAAAAAAATTTTTTTCAGAAAAAAGGCAAATGATACTATATAAAAATTTATTATATTAGTGACTGGAGATACTACCTTGTTGATAAGGCGCTTGCCACACAAACATGAGAAATTCAGTTTATACCTCCAGCGCCCATGTTAAAAAAAAAAAATCAAGCAGGGTTGTACACACTTCCAATTTCAATACTTAAACTAGGGGTGAGACATCGAGACAGGAGGGTCCCTGGGGTTTACTGGCCAACCTTTCCAGGCAAATCAATGAGCTCCAGGTTCAGTGAGAGGCCTTGTCTAAAACAAATAATGAGAAAAAGGTTGCTGAAGAGATGGCTCAGTGGTTAAGACCACTTCCGAAGGACCCAGGTTCAAATCCCAGCACCCACATGGCAGTTTACAACTGTCTGCAATTCCAGTTCCAGGAGATATGACACCCTCATACAAACATACATGAAGACAGAATACCAATATGAAGAAAATTTGAAAAACATGGAGAGTGTGATTGAAGAAAATACATAACATCTGGCCCCCACACTCATGTGCTCACACAGAGGTTCAAGCATAACTGAACATGTATGTAAATACACACACCCACACATACAAAGAGAGACAGAAAGAGACTATTATATTATAAATAAAGAACAATAGACACGGTAAATATCTGAATTAAATGGAGCACATTTCAGAAGGTTTCACTATATGCTAACATAATTCACAAGAACTAGAACACTATGAGGCTTAAGGACCTATAGAGTGATAAGGATTTTGCTTTATTTTGTCTTTTGTTGTTTTTTGTTTGTTTGTTTGTTTGTTTTTGTTTGTTTGTTTGTTTGTTTTCAAGGCAGGGCTTCTCTGTGTAACTCTGACTATCCTGGAACTCCATTTGTAGACCAGGCTAGCTTTGAGCTCAGGATCCACCTGGCTTTTGTTTTCCAGATTCTGAGAATGCAGGCATGTGCTACAATACCCAGGGTTAAAGGTTTTCTTGGTTTGCCATTTCAAGTGGCAAAATTTTTACTTTAAGTAGGCCGCAAGAGGCTACATATGTATGCTATTCACCAAAGCACCTAAAAAGAATTCCTCAGACACAGGAAGCAGTACAGTAGATAATTTAAACTGAAATACTAAGCCATGTTCAAATAATGCAAATTAAGCTAGGACTCAGGAAATGAAATGAGGAATAAATGATAATTATGAGCAAAATAGATCATATGAAACATAACATTAAATATAAATGGTCTGTAGACAGCAAATAAAAGGCAGATATTGCTACACTAAGAAAATGACACAACTGTATTCTGTCCGTAATTTCATCTGCAATGATAAAGGTGTGCCAAAATGTAAATTATGATATGCTTATATGTTGTGGAAGATATTAATGATAAAGGTATAGTAAAAGAAACCCTAATCCAAAGAAAGTTTGAGGTTCTGTATTAATGGAGAGCAAAGTAGACTACATACCAAGGAAAATTAGCATGGGTGAGAGGAATATTGGACAAGTCTAATAGGACCAACTCACAAGAAGGAATAGCATTTTAATCAATGTGCATAACTAATTACAAAAGACATTAAGCAAAAGTGACAGAGAGAAGAAAAAACCTGGATGGATTCCAAATTACACTTGAGGACTTGAACATTTCTTTTTTCAGTATTAGTGGGAGCTGTAGTTAGTAACCCAGGCTAAAGCATTAACTAGCACCATCAACTTAGTCTGATCAGCATTTGCTGACCACCCTACTAAAAACAGTAAATTCATATCTTCCCGTGAACACATGACAATGTTCACCAAGGTAGGTCATACCTGGGCCATAATACAAACATTAACATATTTTAAAAAAAATTGAAGTTCTTAAAACTATGCCTACTGACAAGCATTGAATTCGAATAAAAACCAACAACCAAAGAAGACAAGAACATTTTTTACACTCAGAAATTATATTATGTATCTCAAATGGTTTATAGTTCAAGGGGGGCCCGCCTGAGACATTTTTTTCTAATTTTTCTTTCATTGAAAATAGATTCTTTTTTATAACATTATGATTAAAGTTTCCTCTTCCCAAGTCCTCCTCACCTCCATTCCCATTAACATTCACACGTTTCTGTCTCTCCTTCAAAAACCAACCTGCACGTAAAGAATAATAAGAAGAGCTTCCAGTCTGGGCCAGAGCACTGAGCAGATCTTGGGTGGCAGCTCTGCCTCCAACATCCAAGAACCCAGAGGAAGCAGGGATCCCAGGTGCTCGAACCCAGGCAGTATCTTAGGTAAGCAGACAGCAGGGCCCGCCCTAAACAGGGAGTAACTGGGAACCAAAAGGACCCAGGAAGTCACTCCTGGCCTGGAACACTGGTTCCTTCCGGTCTGGGCCAGAGCACTGAGCAGACCTTGGGTGGCAGCTCTGCCCCCAACATCCAAGAACCCAGAGGAAGCAGGGATTCCAGGCGCTCGAACTCAGGCAGTATCTTAGGTAAGCAGACAGCAGGGCCTGCCCTAAACAGGGAGTAACTGGGAACCAAAAGGACCCAGGAAGTCACTCCTGGCCTGGAACACTGGTTCCTTCCGGTCTGGGCCAGAACACTGAGCAGATCTTGGGTGGCAGCTCTGCCCCCAATATCCAAGAACCCAGAGGAAGCAGGGATCCCAGGTGCTCGAACTCAGGCAGTATCTTAGGTAAGCAGACAGCAGGGCCTGCCCTAAACAGGGAGTAACTGGGAACCAAAAGGACCCAGGAAGTCACTCCTGGCCTGGAACACTGGTTCCTTCCGGTCTGGGCCAGAACACTGAGCAGATCTTGGGTGGCAGCTCTGCCCCCAATATCCAAGAACCCAGAGGAAGCAGGGATCCCAGGTGCTCGAACCCAGGCAGTATCTTAGGTAAGCAGACAGCAGGGCCCTCCCTAAACAGGGAGTAACTGGGAATCAAAAGGACCCAGGAAGTCACTCCCGACCTGGAACACTGGTTCCTTCCGGTCTGGGCCAGAGCACTGAGCAGATCTTGGGTGGCAGCTCTGCCCCCAACATCCAAGAACCCAGAGGAAACAGGGATCCCAGGCACTGGAACTCAGGCAGTATCCTAGGTAAGCAGACAGCAGGGCCTGCCCTAAACAGGGAGTAACTGGGAACCAAAAGGACCCAGGAAGTCACTCCCGGCCTGGAACACTGGTTCCTTCCTGTCTGGGCCAGAGCACTGAGCAGATCTTGGGTGGCAGCTCTGTCCCCAACCTCCAAGAACCCAGAGGAAGCAGGGATCCCAGGCACTCTAATTTGGACAGTGTCTTAGAAACTAGTTCTCAGATCTGAGGCCTAGATCAGACCTCTGCCAGGTCTGCTGTTGTGTGGACCCCGGATTCCACCTGAGACATACTGGAAGTTCCACTCAATCCAGATCCACAGAGGAACAAATGAACTCAGAGCTTCAGACAACGTATCCTGAGATATTCTAGAGGAGACACTGCACCCAGAACAGCAGACACCTAGCTGGACTACTACCTTGGAGGCACCATATCCTGAGGCATCCTAGAGGTACCACTATAATCAGTGCAGCTGGAAAAGATCACAGAGACATCTGGACCCCTAGGAGATCAGACACAAGCTAGATAACTAGAAAGACAGGCTTCAGTCAGAGACAGCAAGTACAGGCAGCACTAGAGTTAGCCAGATGGCAAAAGGCAAGAGCAAGTATGTAAGCAACAGAAACCAAAGTTACATGGCATCATCAGAACCCAGCTCCCCCATCAGAGCAAGCCCTGAATACCCCATCACACCAGAAAAGCAGGAATCAGAATTAAAATCACTTCTCATGATGATGATAGAGGGCTTTAAGAAAGACATAAATAACACTCTCAAAGAACTTAAGGAGAACACTGGTAGACAGATAGAAACCCTTAAAGAGGAAACACAAAAATCCCTTAAGGAATTTCAAGAAAATGCAACCAAACGGGAAAAGGAATTAAACAGAACCATGCAGGATCTAAAAATGGAAGTAGAAACAATAAAGAAATCACAAAGGGACAATACCCTGGAGATAGAAAACCTAAAAAAAAGATCAGGAGTCATAGACACAAGTATCACCAACAGAATACAAGAGATGGAAGAGAGAATCTCATGTGCAGAAGATACCATGGAAAACATTGACACAACTGTCAAAGAAAATGCAAAATACAAAAAGCTACTAACCCAAAATATACAAGAAATCCAAGACACAATGAGAAGGCCAAACCTAAGGATAATAGGTATAGATGAGGGGGAAGACTCCCAACTAAAAGGACCAGTAAATATCCTCAACAAAATTATAGAGGAAAACTTCCCTAACCTAAAGAAAGAGATGTCCATAAATATACAAGAAGCTTACAGAACTCCAAATAGTTTAGACCAGAAAAGAAATACTTCCCGCCATATAATAGTCAAAACATCAAATGTACAAAACAAAGAAAAAATACTAAAAGCAGTAAGGGAAAAAGGCAAAGTAACATATAAAGGCAGACCTATAAGAATTACACCAGACTTCTCACCAGAGACCATAAAAGCCAGAAGATCCTGGACCAATATCATACAGACCCTAAGAGAACACAAATGCCAGCCCAGACTACTATACCCAGCAAAACTGTCAATCATTATTGATGGAGAAACCAAAATATTCCATGACAAATCCAAATTTACACAGTATCTCAACACAAATCCAGCACTTCAAAGAATAATTGGTGGAAAACTCCAACACAAGGGGGGAAACTACAACCTAGAAAAAGCAAGAAAGTAATCTTCCAAAAACCCCAAAAGAAGATAGTTACACAAAGATATCTCCACGGATGTTAGCCCAAAAGCTTGGATTAGCGAAGACTCAACCCACAGACCACATGAAGCTCATGAAGAAGGAAGACCAAGAGGGGATGCCTCAGTTCTACTTAGAATGAGAAATAAAAATGCTCAAGGGAGCAAATAGGGAAACAAAACATGGAACAGAAACTGAAGGAGGGGCCATCAGGAGACCTTTCCACCTGGGTATTCACCCCATGTACAGCCACCTAATCTAAACACTGTTGTGGATGGCTGGAAGTGCATATGTGAGGAACATGATATAGCTGTCTCCTTAGAGGTCAGCCAAAGACTAAAACACTCAGAGGACAATGTTCACAATTAACCACTGATATGATCAGGGGTTTCCCAATGGAGAACTTAGTGAGAGGACTGAAGGAGCAGAAAGGGTTATTGACCCCAGGTGGAAAGCAACAATACCAAACAACCAGAGCCCCCCAGGGTCTAAACCACCAGCCTGGGAACACATAGGGAGGGACCCAAGACTCCAGAGGTATATGTAGGGGAGGATGGCCCTGTCAGACATAGGTGGGAGAGGAGTTTCTTGGTCCCATAAAAAAAAAAGAATGAAAAATGAATGAATGAACACACAGTGGGGGGGGGATGTGAGGGCGGGGAGGGGATAGTGAGGGGGGTAGGTGTGGTCACTGCCTCAAAGAAGCATGAGGAGGGGGATGGGATAGGTTTCTGGGTGGTGGGAGGAAGTAGGCTAAGGGGATAAAATCTGAAACGTAAATACTACAACCAATTTTAAGAAGTGGGAAAAAAAAAGTCTTCAAAACCAACATCTTTAAAAAAAAAATGTCAGCGCCCTGGGGATGGAAATTTTTTTTTTTCTTGATACTAAAACTTGTTCTGAGAATTGTATATTGCAGAATACACAGCCTTGGTGTATCTACTCATCAAGCATACTGAGCAGACCTGCCCAAACCTCTGATGTCCTGGAATTCCATCTGGATTCAGTGAAGACACAGCATCAGAGGCTTATCAACTTACTCTCCCCCCCACCCCTCTTCTAAAATCTCAACGCCCTTAATCAGCTTGAAGAAGTTAAAGAAGAGTCAGCGCCCCTATTCCCTGAGCTTGGGGACTAATGTGGTTAATAATGGTCTGTCTTTCTAGGGACAAGTAGTGGTTTTATTGGAACAGGGGGGATTAGCTAGGACTTACTGCATAGCCATAACCTACTGGTAGAAATCTGTATACTTATTATCAAGATGAAGTTATAAATTCTTAAATGGTACAAAATTTACTTTGATCTCAAATTTAAGGTTTTCATTGGTACGAGCCTCTTATTAATATAAAAATGAGATGAATATTGATACACTCATGGGCATTGTGCCTGTATAACACATTTAGGAATACAATGCCTAGACCCAGCCCTTTTTTAACTGATTTGGGATGGTTAACCTATGAGTTAAGGGACTATAGCAAATTCATATTTTTGAGTTTATTGTTAGGGTGCTTTCCATATTTTACTTAGAAATAGCTGAGAGGAGTTAACAGAAAACAGTCCAGGTTACCTTACATGGATAGTTGGTTTTCAAAACATCAGAAGTCCATAGAACTGATGCTACAAATATTTATATATTAATGTTCATATTGATTAGAGACCTGTCTGCTCCTGACAGCTTCCTGTCGTGGATTCTAAGAAGAAATTGAGCATCCTTGGAGTTACTCCAGTTGTGTGGTAACAGCCACTAGGCAAGAATTGCCTCTCTCCATCTACAGACAAATTACTGTCCAGAAAAGGACACACATACAGAATAGTCGACTGATTATATCTGCCTAGACAGAGTAATCAGTCCTTAATAATCCTGCATCACCAAGGTCTGTCAGATGATTCTGGGCCAGAAGGCTGAAGATTTGATGCTCCAACATTCGGTAGTATAGGGGCTTTTCAGGTGTTCAGAGGTCTCTATAAATTGGCTAAGTTTTAGAAGCTATGCTTTGTGCTTCCCACAATTATAGTTAACTCAGTCATTCTGGATTTCTGACGGGGTTGAAAACTTATAGCTATTTACCGTAAGAGAAAAGATTTGAGTGGATGGTAGTCAGCTGACATTCATCCTAAAGCCAGGTTCAGAACTAAATGTTTTAGTTAGGATAGATGACAGAGGTGCTGGTTAGTCAACAAAATGATGGACTGGGTATTAGGACTATCTTGTACCTCACTGGTACAAATTGGCATAATTATGCTCTAATTGTATTTTGAGAGAAAAGTTTCATTTTAACAGGAAGGGTGATGTGTAGGAGGAGCTAAGGTAGGAAGAGTACTGAGAGCAAGAAAAGGAGTAAGAAGAGGAGGAGAAGAAGGATAGGAGAAGCTAGGTGATGAAAGAGAGAAAGAGGGGGGAGACAGGGAGGCAGATATTCATGTATCTCCACCAGTCAAAGATAGTTGTTATAGCTAGGTCAGTCAGTGGGTTACACCTCTGATTGAACAATTCCAAACTTATAACGCTTATGATTAACATTATTTTAAAAAAATGTATAAATGCAAAAAGGAAAAGGGGGCATGTGATAGGGGATTTCTAAGGGGGGTGGGGGGGAATGGGGAAAGGGGATGGCATCTGAAGTGTAAATAAAATATCTAATAAAAGAAAAAAGAAAAAAAAAGAATAATAAGAAGAAATAAGATAAAATTAACAAATCAGAATAGAACAAAACAAATAAACAGAAGAAAAACAGCCAAAGAAAAGGTGCAAGAAAAACAGACACAGAGACACACACCTTTATACACACAGGAATCCTGTAAAAACTGGAAGTCACAAACATGCAAAGCTTCTGTAAGGTAGAAGGCGAGCCCTGATGAAACATCATGGAAAAGAGAATCCCCCATGATGCCACCGAGCTTGTTTTGTGTAGACCATCTACTGCTGGGCATGGGAGATCCCTTGAGAGTGGTTTCTATCCCTAGTGAGACTCTGCCTTTCGTTTGTGAGTGGTTATCAGTTGGAGATAGCGTCTGTGTTTGGGATGGGGGCTTGTGGCCACTCCTCTAAGTGACCTCATCTAGCACAGACACATGCAGACCCTGTGCATGCTGCTAATCTTGGAGTTCACATGTCCACAGGTCTGCCGTGTTTAGAAGGCTTTGATTCCTTGGTGTCCTGCATCCCATCTGGCTCTTAGAATCTTTCCACCTCATCTTCCACAGGGTTCTCTGAGCCCTGAGGGTTAATGGAGGCATCCCATTTAAGACTCACTGTTGAAAGGTCATTCACATGCTGTGTATCATCTAGCAAATACAAGACCCCTCTGTATTTGTTTTGGTCTATAGCAGGGGGGAGCTTTTCTGATAATGGCTGAGTAAGGCACTGACCTGAGTATAGCAAAATGTCATCAGGAATTATCTTATTGATACATCCATTAGCTGAACAGTACTATTTGGTTTTCTCCTAGGTCCCTGACCTATCTAGTCTCAGGATCTTGGCCACCAGCAGAGTGTAGAGGATAGGTTCCACTCCATAAAGTGGGCCTGAAATCCAATAAAGTACTCTCACAAAGTTTTATGCCACAATTGCAAAGCATGTCTTGCAGGCAGGTAACCATTGTAGATTAAACATTTGCAGCTGGGTTGGTGTTTACCATTTGCGTTTGGGAGTGAACACAGTTCTTTCAGTATCATCCATGGGACAGAAGGCTCTAAGTAGGTGCCAGCTTGACTTTTCCATTTTCAATGAGATTTGTACATGTTGTCTTCAGCAATGGGGAGGGCCTTACCATCATGTTGTAGAGAGTAACCAAAAGCTTTGACAATAGCCTGCGTTGTTTGGGTGTCTTTGGCCAACAATTCAATTAGATGTAGCCAATTTCCAGAACTGGAAGCTTCATTTGGTGACAAGAGATATCCAGTTGGGACTTTGTCGTCTCCATTACTTGATGATTTCCTTTAGTTGTCTTCATATATGTACTATTTTAGTAAGCTTTTACTATATTGACATTTCATATGGCTCCTTAAATTTTTAAATACTTTAAACTAGATGTGCACAAAAATATACAATGACAAAATTTGTGGATGAAACAAAACAGGGTTTAGGAACATGTCGATGACAATAAGTAGTAGTATTTGAAAAGAAGAAAGAGTACAAATCGATATTTAATCTGACAATTGATGCAATTAGAAAACAAGAGGGAAAATGAGACAAAGCATACAGAAGAAATATTATAGTAAAGATGAAAGCCGAAATCAATAAAACTGAAAATGAGAAAAATCAATGGAACTAAAAGCTGGATCTTTGACAGATCAATAAAATTCATTAATCTTTAGCATACTGGCAAAGGAAAGGGACAGGATGTTCAAACGACCAATATCAGGAACAAGAGGAAGACATCATGGCAGACCCTCAAGATGAGAGGAGAATGACCAACTGAAATGGAGCAGACCATGAACCTAGCAACCTTAGAGTACCAACTTCACACAAATGAAACAGATAACCTCAATTGTCTCACAGCTACTAAAGAAATTAGATTTATGGTTAAAACTCCACCCAATCTCCCAGCCTTAAATGGCTTTACTAGTTAACAAGCATATGAAGAAAAAAATATATAACATTAATTCTAGACAGTGTATTTCAGGAAATAGAAGATTCATACAATTTCCAACTTATTTTATAGGGCTAACATTACATTCTTAAAAACTAGGCAGACGGTATAAAAAAGCCACAGACTAAAATGAGAGCAAACAAAATTACACAACACTTAAAACTAGGAATGCAGCATACAAAAATTATATTCTGTATGCTGCAATATACAACTAGAAATTGAAATTAAAAAGTAATATAATTTATAATGTCTTAATAATAATAATAATAATAATAACAGGTTTAAATTTAACAAAACATTTTCAGGATCTGTGTGGTCAAAACTACAAATTTTTGATCAATGAAAGCAGACCTAAATGATTAGAATTCCATACTACGTTCATGGATTGGAAGACACATAATATTTAATATGTCAGGTCTCCCTAAATGGATCTACAAATATTTTTATACAGTTTCAATCAGAATTCTAGCAGAGGTTTCATAAAGTAAGATGATTCTAACATTTATGTGGAAAGACAATGGAGCCAGAAAAGCCAAAAATAAATTTGTAAAAGAATGTAAAGAGGCACACTGACTGACTGACTGACTGACTGACTGACTGACTGACTGACTGTGAAATGACTAAAAAGGCAGAGTAATCATATCTGAACATGGAGAAGTAAACACATAGCGAGATATCCAGAGATAGGGCCATATAAACAGAACCACCTATAAATATGATTGTTGGCAAAGATACAAACAATTTGATGAATAAGGATAATACTTTCATGAAGGACACTGAAACTATTGAGTGACCAAATTTAAAAAGTAAAAATAAAGATGACCCTTTGCTGCAAACCTTACAACCTTACACATGACTTAAAAATAAATATAGAACTGATCATAAATCTAAATTTAAAAATATCAAAATATTGAGATGTTATAAGAAAGCCCATGAATCGTGGTTAAGCAAATACTCCCTAGGCATCTTACGAAAAAGCACAACCAATTAAATTAAAAGTGAATAAACAACTTCATCGAAACTAAACAAAATTATATGGAAGCATTTTCAGATAACATGTCTGATGGGATGGGATGCGTCTCCAGAACACTTAAGTAATTCTTAAAGTTCAATGTCAAATCAATAATTGAAAAGCAACCTCAAAGTGGGTGCACCATCAACAGGCAGAAGACCTATGGAGGAAATGCAAGCTGAACCTAAGACAAAGCATACACAGCGTGTTAGTAAGGATGGATAACACACAACCAGTATGTGCATGAAGAAAAGCATCTCTCACCCATTGTCTTATGGTGTGCGTTTGTGCGCACATGAGTGTGTGTGTCTGTAATATCACAGCCCCTCTAGAAAACAGGTTGGCCATTTTTACAAGATTACACATGCATGCAAGTGCATGTATAAGCAATCTCACTTCAAGTATAAGCTATCAGATAAACAAGTAAACAGGATATATCCTTACAAAAGAATATTACTTTTATAAAAAAAAAAAGAAAGAAAGAAACACTCAGATAAGGCTCAAAGACATGGTAAGTGAAAGAGCTAATCTCTGCTGGATATACACTGTGATAGTATATGCCTGTGACATTTTCAAAAGGCCACAGCTCTACTGGTTGGGACCAGGCTAGTGGTTGTCATTGGTTTGATGGGAGGGTTGTGAAAGCCATCGAAAGAGAAGTTTTTACTTAGTTTAGTTTTCATTTGTTTTGTTTTACTTTTGAGGCAGAGTCTTACTATAAAGCTTCCACCGGCCTGGAATACTCCATATAAACCAAGCTGGTTTCAGACTTGTTGTGATACACGTGCCTCTGCCTCCTGGGTGCTGGGATCCCAGTCACATGCACAACATCCAGCTATGGGTTAATAAAAAGAAAAAATATATTTTAAAAACATAGTGTAAACCAGTGCTGCTGTTGAACAACCTTTAGCAACAACAACAAAGGACAAACTGAGGTAACTAAAATAACAGGAGAGCTGAGAATTCTGAGAACAATACCTAACAGTTAAACTTTTTCATGCCCAGAGTGTGGGTCTCTCTCCTTACCCAGGGCTTCCACAAACCATGTTGAAAGGGGCCGTTGGAACAGAGGTGATGGAGATGCTGACTGTTCCTTGAGGAGGAAGACATAGTATCAGCTGACCTCTATCCTGTGACATCTCTACCATCCCTCATGAGCCTAGGAACCAGCCTCAGCTTCAGCCTCAGCCTGCTTTGTACACTTGAAAACCCTTCATAAAGGACATCTCTCTCAAATGCCATCTTGTGAAAGCCAGAGGTGATTATTTTCACTTTATGAAGGTGGAAATTGATTACCATATTTGACTAAAATCAAGCAGCAGAGGAAAGAACCACAGGTGAGACACCTTGACTTGTCCTGCTCATGCATGCATGCATTCGTTCATCCATTCATTGTATTCATCAAAAGATATTTATTAAGTAACTACTTGTATATATATGCAAAATTATGGTTTTTATGTTTTATAAATATTATGTATATCTATATATTTATTTTTATGAATTATATAATACATATATATTTAACATATTTTCTATTTTATAAATGTTATAAAATATATTCAAATATCATATGTGAACATGTATTTATAGTTATATAACTATAAATATATAACATTTATAATATATAAAATTATACATATAAGATATACACACACATGTATGTGTGTGTATTTGTCCAAAACAAAGTATTAAACAACAGCTGTGTGGCCATAAGAACGGTAGCAGTTGTGGCAGAGTGCTAGCTGTAGAAAGATCTAAGACATAATGCAGGAGATGTTGCATTGGTCACATTTGTCACTGCTATGACAAAGTATCTGACATGCACAGCTTAAGGGATGGACCAACATATTTTGGCTTACAGTCTCTGTGGTTTCAGTCTGTGGCTGCTGCTGGCCAGGAGCTTCTTCTCCACTAGATAACAGAAAACAGAGGAGAAGAGTCCAGTTTAGGTTACTTGGTTCTATGATAAGTCTTGTTGAACCTAATACCAAATATGAACAAAGTGACAGTCTTTTAGATTATTATCATCAATTAGTGATAGATGTTCGGTGATCATATTTTGATGGACTGACTAGCGGCTATGTCTCTGGTTTTGAGGGTGAAAAGGAAGACAGGAGGAAGCCTGAACATCCAGGGGTGACTGCTCTGTGTCCTCTATGCTCCGTCTGTGTTGCTGTTTTCTCTCAGTGCATGTTCTTGGGGCAGCACAATTAGAAGCAGTGCCTGGAGAATAAGAAGAGAATGCAGCCTAAATGCCACGGCAAGAAGTCATTATGATATGCTTTCCAAGGTGGTAATTACTACTCCAGCTTTGCATGTAAATCACTATTAGTATTTTTATTTAAACGACAACCCTGTTTTGTTATTTGACACAAAATGCTTTTGAGAACATCTGCCCAAAATTGGATTCCTTTCCAAGCATTCCTTGGAAGAAGAGGGAAAGGATACACACGTCAGGGGGTAATTTAGTGCTTGCAGTTAAGACCTTGAAAAGGATCTATTGTGAGGGGGAAAAGCCAAGGGGTATGAGTTATGAAACACACAGAATCATTTCTGGTTGCGCTTGTGAATCAAGAATTGAGATTTGCCTAGAAAGCAAGAACCTTCACAGCTGGCCTCTTACAAAGCCGAGAGCTTATAGTCCACGCTGGGCAACTGAGGTTCTGTTGAAGAGTGATCCATGAATACAGGGCTGCAGGCATGAGGACTAGAGACATGGGAAAATGTGGGAAAATGTATCTCAGGCTGTGAGCCTGAGACCTGGGTAACTGACATGGTAATTGTGGCCAGCCATTTCGGTGATTATTTAGAGTACACTAGAAGGAAGGTGGTCTTTGAGAAGGGAGCCCACATCAGCAGACAATGATGTATGATCCCGGTGGCTTGCAATCTTTAGCTACAGGGTGTGGCAGGGAACGGGTTTACTGGAATTGAATGTATTTAGAATATGAGTCGCATGCCGTGTGCAGGGAGAGTCATTTAGATTCCTCTCAAGTTGGACAAACTAGCTGTGACTCTGACAACAAGATAGATAAATTATTATCCTGACAACTCAAAACCTGGGGACCTATTCCAATGGTGATGATGATAACAGGTCAAGCTCAAATTCAGCCAGAGCTAAGTCACAAGTATGTCTAGTATTATATGCAAAACACTCTTCAGCTGTTCCTCTTGCAGTGCAAAGAAGCTTAGAAACAGCAAAAGGTGGTCTTTGTATGACTGGAAAATTCATAGGGGCTGCAAGGACACCTGAAATCAAGAGAATTGGTGGATAAATATGGATTTATCTTGTGTTCTTTAAGTGCTATAATTTTACACTCCGGGTAAAATTTTTACTTTCAGTTTTCCCAGCCTTCAAAACACCTCTTCTCAAAACCTGAAGGTAACTTCTACTCTAACCCCTTGAACTGTGCTGTCCACTCCTAAGACTTACTGCAGATTCCTTTGCCCCACAGAGAGGGCTGGATCCCTGCATACTTATTCAGTATTAATTCCGCCCCCTTTCCTTTCAAATAAAACCATAAGTTTGTTTGGCAACTCAGACTCTTTTGCCCAGCCATATACTTTTCTAAACAAACCATGGCGATCGTGCTGTTCCGTTCAACCCTTTCTCAGGAATAGACCTATGATGCTGTGTTGTGTGCTAAGATTGGAAAAAGACTCCATTGGGAGAATTTTGACATAAGAATACATGGGGCAAAGGGTGATCCAGTTGCTGACCACTATCATAGTCACATGTGTTTGGAGTCGAGTTAACAGCCATTGAAGGTACCTGTCAAAGAAGTGACAACAGAAAGACAAAGAAGACAGAAAGACCTAGGGAGTATACTGCACTGGCATCACCGGGGTCGTGAACCAGCCCAGCTGGAGTGCTTCACTTTACAACACTCATTGCTTAAGCCATTTTCACTCATTACTTGTAGCTGAGAGTATAACTGATAAACATAACATCCGTGTGCTTATTCTCCTCATCTCTGTCCTAATAAACATGCTTGTTCTTACCCACAGTACTTGCTGTGCACCAGGTGTCAATGAATGGTGGACCCCTAAAGAGACAAAGGCATGAATGGATAAGATGTGCTGCGTCTCAATGCTAACTGCATTCCTGATGCAGAGATATGGACCACTCTCCTCTCAGGTGTGCATCACCACTTGCTTCTACATATTTTCAGGTCTCTCCTTCCCCTTAACCAATCCATCTTCAAATTCTATTCATTTTCCTTTCTAGACTTGTGCCAAAGCCACTTCATGTTGTCTTCTTCCCCATTCAATTCTGAGTTCTATCGTCTCTTAACTAGACCACTATATCAAACTTCTAATTAGTTTTCTGGATTCTCTTAAATCTGTCTTGTACACTTCAGTCCAAGAAAATCTCTCAAAATGTCAAATCCTCTACTTCCCCAATCTTTAACTTAGGCTGAAAGATGAAGACACTAACCTCAAAACTCATATGCTTTCAGGCTTGTAGAGTCTTGGCCTCCTACCACTTGACACACTTTCTTGCCTTTGATACTCTAACAAGACAGGCCCATTGATTGAATGTGGCTTCCTTTGTGCTCTCCCATAAGTCCAGCAGATTTGGCTTCTGTGTTTCCTCCTTTCATGCTTCAGCTCAATCTTGACTTTCCCAAGGAAGCCTTCTCTGAACTCACTCAGCAAGTAGCTTCCCTGCTATACACTTTACAAATATCGTGGACCTCTCAGTCACAGCCAGGATGATCATCCAAACTGGCATGTCTCTAAAAGTGACTTGAATGTTATTGATAATTACACTAGACAGTAAATATAAGCAGAAATTGTCCCAGAATAGTAAAATGTTTGGCTGTCTTTTCCTTAAACTATGTTGTAATTTCTGTTTGCTAGTTATTAGCTCATTCATTTAAAGTTCTCTACTTCTGAACATGGTCATAGACCCTATCTCATTGTTACGTTTTTAGTGCCAGGCATAGTGCCAGATTAAACAATAGACAATAAGTATCTGAAGAAGAAAGTGAGAATAAATGAATATGAAAAGTCAGTTCATATTTCATTTTCTATTACTTTTTATCATCCTCCATAGACTAATTTTTACATAGTAGACAATATTATTGCTTCTCATTTTTTAAATTTCGGGACATTTGACACAGTACTGCTTTATTACAGAATTATTTAGTCAACAAGTATCTACTGAACATCTAATGTGATTCTGACAATTCAAAAGATTAGATTAAAACAACAAACAAGAGTGGTCTTCTTGCCTGCCAGTGGTGGTGCATGCCTTTAGTCCCAGCACTTGGGAGGCAGAGGCAGGTGGATTTCTGAGTTTGAGGCCAGCCTGGTCTACTGAGTGAGTTCCAGGACAGCCAGGACTACACAGAGAAACCCTGTCTCAAAAAACAGAAACAGAGTGGTCTTCTCTCTAAGAACTCAGAGTCCCATGGGGAGGGGGGGATAGCAAACACAACTTGGATTTCAGACAAGTTTGCATCATAACAATACTTAGTCAATCTGGAGATGAAAGGGTACTTTTCAACTTTAATTTTTTTCTCTACTCTGTCATCTCCTTGGCTCTATTTCCAAGGTCATTGCCCTTATGATTTTCATTTCTTAGTGAAATCTAACTGTAGGAAACACTCCGCTACTTCGTGGTAATTTTAGATCCTAGCAATATGTTAAAAATGATATTAATGCATATCAACCTGCAAGAAATAAATGGAAATCTCAAGGAGCCCGAAATTAAGTGCTATAAGCATAGAATCTGATCCCAAAGCTTCCCCATGGGTGCTTATCAAATTCAGTAATAGCTAGTAGTTTGGGTTTTAATATACAATCAGGCCAGATATGAGGCCGTGGGTCTTATGAGACATTGAATTAGAAACTAATACCCCTTCATGAAGCTGTAATGCTCAAAGGAATAGAGCCTGAGTAATTAGAGGCATTGGGGGGAAAGATCCACCCACCTTAACAGGGAAACAATGAAATTGGATGTTTTAGGCTACAAAAGGGGAAGTGTGTGTGTGTGTGTGTGTGTATATATATATATATATATGGGATAGACTCCCAGAGGAATAAAAATTATAAAATTATAGGTTTCGGTTTTGTTTGCTTGATGAAATTAAAATGTATATGTCTATAGAGGTGTAGAAACTGTCAAGATAAGAAATTTACATAGAAATTAATCCTGGGACAATGATGTCACTGGAGTACCTAGAAGACTGACCAGAAAATGATTATAGAGGGATACATCTACATCCTGGGCCACATAGGATTTTCATAGGTAGGATAGCACTGAGGGATGGCCCTATAGTGCAAGACATAGGCACACAAGCAAGATAGGAATGCAATATTCTACAATAATAAAAGTATCATAGGGAAAAAATACCCTGAAGAGAATCCCCTGAAAGCCGAGTCTGAGTTGGAGATTTACAGGCGGGAGGTTTCTGGAGAGTGCTCCGTGGAACACTATTAGGAACATGAAAAAAGTAGACTTGGTAAGGAAATGATACAGTAATACAACTGCAACAGAGACCTCAGCTAATCCTGCAGGGACCGCAGTGTCTGGAGAGGGTTCTTAAACATTGTCACAAATTGGAAGAATTAAGACAGGCCTGTATTTCCTAATATCAGCTAGGCATTAGTACAAACTGCCTAGGGAAGAAGTCATAAATCTGGAGAAATTGGCTCTCTTTGGCCAGAGACAATTTTGAGAGAGAGCTAAAAGTAAGACACCAGCACCCTGCATGTGAAAGCAAACCTTTTTGTTCTTAACAAAGTAGATGTGAGGTGGGGGCTCTGAGCAGCACAGAACAGCGCCCACTACAGCCTGCCTCCTTAACTACATGGATGCATTTACTCTTGCACATTTTGTTCTGTCTAAAAAGAACATCTTCAGAGTTATGTTTGTTCCTAATCCTTAGTAATCTTAGGTAAGTGTACTTAGTGGAGAACATCGGCAGTCATTCATGCTGCAAGTGGCTTCACAGGCACAAATAATGTCCACCACTTCCCTCCATTCTAGATCTTTTCCTAATCACTATGTTCTAGTAGGTTATGTGAAGAAAACTTTGAGGACATAGGCTATCTGTCACTTTGCCCTTCTAAGAATGTGTTGATTGTACTTATCCACTAAAAACTGGTATCAGAATCTCAAGACATGTGCCACCAGTCCATTTGAGTGTGAAATATACTTTTTTTCTTCACTGGGGAACAGCACCAGCACCAGCTGTATCTTCTCCTAAAGTATAAGCTACTTCTGCAAGCAAGGCTTGTTCTTTCCTGGCTGCTAGCCTCTTGAGATACAGTCTTGTAAAACATGGTGTAGTCATAATTTCAAGTAAAATTGGATGGTTATTACCCCCTCCAGGAGCGGCCTCACACTCTGAGCATTTGAACATCTAATTAAACTTCTTTTCCAGTTGCCATAACAGGAAAAAACAAATTTTGTAAGTGGGGTTATTGTAAGTAGTACTAAGATAAAAATGGCAAAAAATGGGAAAGCAGTTAAGAAGCTTGACTGGTAAAAAGTGAAGATTGAATGTGTGTGTTTATGTGTGTGTGTGTGTGTGTGTGTGTGTGTGTGTGTGTATATATACATATATGTATATATACATATATATATGTCATATATATATATATATATAGAGAGAGAGAGAGAGAGGGAGAGAGAGAGAGAGAGAGAGAGAGAGAGAGAGAGAGAGAGAGAGAGAGATGGCCTTTTTTGGCCAAAGACAATTTTGAGAGAGAACTAAAAGTAAGATACCAGCAATCAGTATGTGAAAGAAAATACTTCTGTTTTTGTCAAAGTAGATGGGAGATGGAGGGCTCATATATATGATATACAATATATTATATATTTATCATATATATGATATATGATATAGCATATATATTTATCATATATGATATATATCATATGAAATATTTACTTCTTCAACAATGATATGGGCTGGAAAACGACCAAAAAGGAAATACAAAATATTAAAAGCAGAAAATGAGATGAAAGAAATAAAGGCAAATGTATAAAATCACAAGAAACATAAATGAGCTAAAGCTAACAATCAAAATTCAGAGATTCAGACAAGCCAGTTGTAAAAAGAAGTATATTAAAAACATAATGGCATGGAATACTCAGTGTTAAAAGACATGTAAAACTTATCAGGCTATTTCTTCCTGAAAAGAAAAAGCCATTATATTATTTTTATCAAACAAATTGCTCTTTTTAAAAAAAGAAATCACAGTTTTAAGAACAAACAAAAAAGGTAATTTAGGGAAATGTTTACTAGAAAGATGTATAATCTTAAGTACAAACACAGTGATCATAAAAGTAAAATCTATATGGAATCCAGGGCAACCCACCTCAGGACTGTATCTCCTGTGAGGTTTTGTCTTTCTTAGGTTTGCTATCTCAGAGAAAGGGGACCCAAATTTAAGAGAGTGGTTGTTGGGTCAATTTAATCCTAACTATTCAAATGCAAGGTTAATTTATAAATATATTCTGGAAAGTGAATAAATAGATCTTTTTTCGTCTTGTTAAGATTGTTTGCCAAGTGCAGCTGTGTTTATGAAGCTGAAGTTTTGCTTACTGATTCTAGGAAGTGGGTTCAGTCAATGATTTATGGAATTGAGCTGAGCTTATGTAAGGAAATACAAGCCTGTCGTCAAACACTCATACACTGCGGTGGACATTTTAGGTGGGTTTCCTATTGAATGGAAATTAGTTTTCAGAAATTTGGATTGGCTGGCAGCCCTGCAACAGAGCCAAGGTCTGGAAATAAAGAAGATACTTTTCATGGGAGTTGTTCTGTCTCTTTGTTTGTTTCTGTTTTGCTTTTGCTTGGCTGGGAGGGATTTTGTTGTTGTTGTTGTTTTTTTCTTTAATGAAAATAAATCTCACTGGCATGGTTTACACAAGCACAGTCTCAATCAAAAAGATCTTCTCTTGGATCAGTATTCTAAGAGAACCCACCAACTATAGTTGTCAATAGTTGTCAGTATCTATTTACCAAGTTAAACGATCTCTTCTTTTGGGACTGTGGGCTCTTCCCCTTGTCCTTTACAAATAAAAGTGAAGCCAAATAAATGAACAGGGCTTAAAATCAGGCAGGGTTTTATAGCTGGTAACGTTGAGATAAGGTTGAGTGGGTGGAGAGAAAAATGGGGAGAGGGAGGGAAAGACCAAGAGATGGGAGAAACAGAAAGCATGCACAACGGAGGCTTCCGAAGGGGGTGCGGCCTTGGGAAGGGTGCTGATGGATAGGATCTTGATGGCCTTGCTAATGGGGAGGTTTGACTGCTAAATTTGACCTTGCTCTCAAGTAATTGATGAGACGTAACATTATCATCAGGATGGTGGTAATGAGATAGAGATGCAGACTTTCTGCCCGTGGATATTGTAGAGAAAAGAGACTATAAAGGCACGATGCAGTACTCAGGCTAAAGAGACCAGTGAGGAAATTCCTATTATTCCTTTGGTGGGGTTGTTTGAGTACCATGGACTCAGTGCTTCCATATTGGAAGCATAGAAAAACTCAACCAACCTGGGCAGTGGTGGTGCATGCCTTTAATCCCAGCACTTGGGAGGCAGAGGCAGGCGGGTTTCTGAGTTCAAGGCTAGCCTGGTCTACAGAGTGAGTTCCAGGATAGCCAGGGCTATACAGAGAAACCCTCTCCCCCCCCCCCAAAAAAAAAATAAAACAAAGGAAAACTCAACCAGCAAAGATATCTTACACTAGTCTTGGAGGTGAATGTTCCTTGAACGTCTCCTTCCTGTCATGAAGAGCTGAGCGTCACTAATTCCTCAAAGTCAGCTTCAGCATCGAGTTCATCACTAGGGTCTGTCTTAATTATACCTTTTGGTGCTACTTCTCTGACATTTGAAAATACCAAATATCTTCCTAATTGTGGTTTCAGAATAAATTAACTTCTTCATTTCTGCTTTCTTTTTATTCCTTCTTGATGGTTTCCCGCTGAAGAAAAATAAAAGCAATGCTTGTGTTTTCAGCCACGGTGACTTCACCAGACACCCAGCCATTACAACCTTCCAGTTCTCATCTGCGGTTTGTCTTGTGAAATGAGATTTCAGTCGTGCGTGTTTGAAAAGCTCTGTCTCTACAGCTTTGCTCTGTACTTGCAAATGTTCTCGCTAAGTCTGGAATGGAAGCAATTTCTCATTGTTCTCCCTGTCTCTCTTCTCCTCTCTCTCTCCCCCTCTCTATCTGTCTCCCTCTCTCTCTCTCTCTCTCTCACTATCGCTCTCTCCCTCTCTCTCCATTAATTTATGGTAATAGATGACCAGCATATTCTCTCCTGTCATTCACAAGTTGACCTCCTTAACTATGCTTTTTTCTGAATCCAGTGCACCAGTGTGTAAGCACAGACAGTCTTGTCAACTCTAAAGGCTGCCTCCCACTGAATTAAGACTCCTAAACAACTAAGGGCCAGAACTTGAAACAGTGAGAATTGAACCTCGGTGCTTAGTGCGTCAGATCTCATGCGGGGAGTAGTTGCCAGGACTCTGGTTTACAAACCTAGGGCTGTGATTTTGCTCTAAAATCTGGTGTCTGTCACAATGATGATCCTTTCTCAGAAAACTGGAGTAAGGCTGAACACGTCTAGCCTTAGTGTAGCTGACTTCTGTATAGACAATATTTATTAATATTCAAGTATGTACAATCACCCCTACTTCCTCATACTATACATCTTAAAGACCTGATACAAAAACCTTTCCTAAGTCTGCTGATCCCAAGCTCAAACCCTACCATCAGTCTCTCCTAATCCTGTCTCAGGAAGATACCAATAGTGTTTCCATGGCACACCTGCTTCCCTGCTGAGACAAGTAATGCACCAAATTGACATGACTCTAGGTGTGCATGTGGTGCTATTCAGCTGGAGGATATCGACAAGAGTCACCAGCACCCCATTGTTCCTCTATACCTAAGTTGTGCCAACCACTTGTAGCTGCCAAGGCCTTCCTTCTGGCTGCGGGAATGTATGGGGAATGTATCAAGGACAGTACACACAATGGGGTCACTGAGTTCAGTGATTTCACAATGACATTGTCTATAGAAGATGATGAAACAGCAGGGGATGGTAGAATCAATCAGCTGTTTCTACCTCCAGGTCTGAAGGCATAAGAATGAAGAGAGGTTCCCAGAAAACCAAGCATTCCCAAAGAGGGGCCCCAACAGAAACTTGGCCTTCAGAATAGACATATGGGCCTTCCTGACTGACTGGCCATCGATGCAAGGCTCAACGCTCTAACTTCACTCTTCCTTTCACTCCTTCACTCTTTCAGTCTCTTTCCCAGAACCTTTTCAGAAGACACACACACAGTCTGAGGGTGCTGGGAGTTCTCACTCTATTGTGCCTCAGCACCTACTTCGAATATAGCTTTAACGTTCCAGTGCCAGAAGCAATACTGGGTTATCTTTGACACCATTTCCATTTTCCCACCTCCTCTCAGTAGCTAGGTGCTGTCGGTCCAGATTATCTGCAGCATGTGGTGTTTCCCAATGGCACTTGCCTACAGGACATCTGGAGCCGAACCGCTTGACTCACCTCACTGACCCTCACAATCCACATGGCCTGTGTGATGTGCCACAGTAATCACCTGTCACTCACAGGAGGACTCCACAGGACTCATGCCAGCTTGCTGTAAACCCAAGTAGACTTTCCCAAGGGAAGCCTGCTCAGGTAATGTCCTAGATCCTAAGGTCTTAAGCCCATAAGTCATTCTCTGTTACCCTTCTTCTACTCCTCCCTCCCTCCATTTCTGATTCCTTCCCTTCCCCACCCTCTGATTGACAGTAAACGGTGTTCTGTGGTTTCATATGTTTTCTGTGCCTCCATATCTGTGTATCACCTGACCTACATATATGAAGCTACCTTATTGCTGAGTGTTCCCTATGGAGTAGCTAGCTTGGTAGGAATAAACAGACCACAGCCTTACTGAGAACTCTATAAATGCATCTGTTGGTTTAAATAAGTTTCCTGTGAGGGAAACACCTGGCCACAAGTCAGATACCTAAGCATAGCCAGGTGTCAGCATGAAGGATCCACAGAGGGCACATTGTAAATACCTGTGACCACTCCTTGTGGTGCCCCATGAGGGCAGGGCCAAAGTTTACATCTCCTCCGCAGGAAGAAATGTCAAGACCAGATCAACAAAGTGCAAGGGAAGCCCATTACGCAGTTTGTATAGTCAGCCTCTGGAAGTAGTGAGCAGGCAGGAATAGAGGTCACGGTAGTTATTTATACACATGCTGGACTCACAATGTGGACATTGGTGTCCTCAAGTGTTTCCAGCCATCCACACATACTAAGTACAAAAGAAGAGTTTTCCCAGAAAATGGATTTGGATGCTTCAAAAAACATTGAGCAGCAACATCAACAACAGTAACAGCAAAGGAATTTGGTGGTTACCATGGACCAGATATTGCTTTAAACCTTTGTGTCTGTCAAATTAGCTTCTTAATGCTGCTGTAACAAATTGTACTGTTCTGGAGGTTAAAACCTTCAAGCTGGGTCTCACAAACTTATGTAAATATGTCAGCAGGGTTGCATTGCTTCAAGGGCCTGCAGGGAAGAAATTATTCCTGCTTTTTATAGCTTCTAGAGGGTACTCACACCCCAAAGCTCATGTCTCCTTTCCAGTAACCACATCCTTTCAAACTTTGTTTCCATTATTGGGCCTCCTTCTCTGACTCTTTGTCTGCCTCTGTCTGTTTCTGTCTCTCTGTCTCTGTCTGCCTCTGTTTCTGCCTCTGTTTCTGCCTCTGTCTGCCTCTGTCTGTCTTTCTCTGTCTCTCTGTCTCTCCATCTCTCCCTCCCTCCCTCCCCCCCAACTTCCCTGTGGCACCTAAAAAGATCCCATGACTGTACCTGCAAACCCATTACCCATTAAAATGTTCACTGAAAACACTAACCCTGTCTACAACGTCTCCACCAGAGGGTAATACATACATGGGGTCCTGAAACTAGGATCTGTATTTCCTACAAACAAGGACTTTCTGCACCTTGGGTTATTACTGTTTTCTTGCACTCAGACCCTGCTCCATACTATCCTTTGTAGAAAAGGACCCCATTAAAATCACAGAGCAACTAATGGCCATGCTTCTTCAGCTTTCTCCCACCCAGAAGTCATCTCCATTTCTTCCTGACATGCATGACGTTGACAATTCTGATGACAGTGGATCAGCTATTTTGTATGATATTCTTTAGCTTGTCCAATGATTCCTCATTCTTTGACTGAGCTGTATCATATAGCTGACACTGTGTTCCTTTCCATGCATTTATCAGCATCTGAGTACATTTTATTTGTCTCACTATGGGTGATACCCACTTCCTCATTCAGATCATTTAAATAAACTAAACTTGGAAACACATTTCCTATATAGCTACTATTTCCCCCTCATGGTTAGTGGTAACTGGTGTCTGTTTTTATGGGTATGGGCATGTGAACAAGGATGCATGCCACAGCGGGCATGTGCTGGTCAAAAGACAGCTTGCAGGAGTCAGTTTTCTTCTTCCACTGTATGAGTTCCAGGGTATTGAAATCCTGCTGTCAGGCTTGGCAGAAGGTTTCATCCCTCCTGGCCCATTCTGCTGGTCCTGTGAGAGAAAACTTTGAGAGCACATTCACACACTCATCCTCACCAGACTTACCCCATCTTTATGCTCTTCTTTAGGATTCTATTGGTAGACTATCATCTGTTAAAGTACAGATTTTCAGTACCATGCCCTTCTGAGTAGATTAACTTACCTCCCTTGTTTTTGGCACTCAAGATGGTTTGGGCTTTTCATATGCTTTCCCTGTTTATGCTTTAGATTCAGCTATTTCTTCATTCTTGGGCCCTTTTAGTAGAAAGTATTTAAACAACATTTGGACACTATGTGTACTCACAGTCTTGGTCCTTATAATGGACAAGGGTTAGGAAGGCTTTTTATATATCCTTTACGTTTCTTTCTACTTATATTGAAAATCAGCAGTCAGATAGGTACCTCCAATTGCAACCAGCACCGGAAAGTACATTCTCTTCTTGCCGTGACTGGTTGGTGTGGACTGTTTTTTCCTACTTGCATAAATACATCTACTGCATCTAATACAACCCTTCCTAAAACAGATTTTATTTTAATGGATGCCTACTATCTTTTGTTAGACTCTGACGCACAATGCCACACTTTTCATTGACAGTGTCCTCAACACGGTTGGGTTCTAACTCTCCACACAGCACAGCTCCCCTGCACATGTGTCACCATGCCTGGGCTCTGACATAGTCAAGCGGCGCTGCAGCTCTCCACATGAGCTCAGGCTACTGGAGTCTCATGCCTTTTCCACCATGGTCTTTACTCTTTTTAAAATAGATGCCAATCTTTACTACTAAATTAACAGAAGGGAATGTTTGCATCATTCCATTGATGATTCATTTCTTATAATATGCAATGAAGAACTATATATTTATATTTATGAAGAAAAACTTGTCTGTATTTATCAACAAAGTATATTGCCACCAAAAACTCCAGTTTCTTCAATCAAATATTCAATATAATAATTGTCAAGATCATTAATTGATACCTTTATTTCTTTTTCACCTTATTTCCTCAGTGCAAAGGCTTTACCTTCTCCATCTGTGATTTTTGTTTTCTTATGTATCTTTTATATATTCCCGAAGGGCTGGCACAGTTTGCATACTACATGGTCAGTGTAAGTTTCGTGCCAGACTCACTTTTAAATCATTCTGATTTATTTGCTGTGTGAATTTGGGCAAGTTAATATGCATCAATATGCCTCAGTTTCTTTAACTTTAAAGTGGGTAGTGATATTTAATTTACTGTAAGAGTTAATTATATAGACACACACACACACACACACACACACACACACACACACACACGTAATAAAGCATTCTCTAAATCCCTTCCTACCACTGCTACCTGCTTGGCTGTGATGGTTGGAGTAGGAATGGCCCCCACAGACTTGAATACTTGGTCCATAGGGAGCAGCATTGTAGGAAATATGGCCTTGTTGGAGTATGTGTGGCCTTGTTAAAGAGTGTGTCAGTGTGGGAGGTAGACTTTGAAGGACTCAGAATCTCAAGTCTGACCAACGTGTCTCCTTCTGCTATCTGTGGAACAAGATGTAGAACTCTCATCTCCTTTTCAACCATGTTTTCCACCATGATGACAGTGGACTAATCCTCTGAAACTGTAAGCCAGCTCCAATTAAATATTTTTCTTTATAAGACTTGTCATGGTCTTGGTGTCTTTTCACAGCAATAGAAACCCTAACCAAGACGTTGGCA
This sequence comes from Arvicanthis niloticus, assembly GCF_011762505.2. Lineage (NCBI taxonomy): Eukaryota > Metazoa > Chordata > Mammalia > Rodentia > Muridae > Arvicanthis > Arvicanthis niloticus. The sequence continues at coordinate 46,257,781 of NC_047676.1, read as the reverse complement.
AAGCTCTGTGTGAGACTCTGTGTCCCACTC